>NW_007252984.1:627131-633417 GCF_000164805.1 Carlito syrichta | reverse complement strand
TCCACTCACCTCAGCCTCCCAAAGGTGTGGGTTTACAGGCTGAGCCACCGAGCCCAGCTGAAATCATTAATTATTAATGGTATTAATTATTGGTGTGACTATTTGTTTAGTATGCATATTCCACACTAAACTTTAAATTACAAAAAGAAAGCCGGGCTCGGTGGCTCAGCCTGTAATCCTGTGCCTTTGGGAGGCTGAGATGAGTGGATTGCCTGAGCCCACAGGTTCGAGACTTGCCTGGGCAGGTGAGACCTCATCTCTACAATAAATTTTAAAAAAATTACCCGGGCATGGTAATGCATGCCTGTAGTTCCAGCTACTTGGAAGGCTGAGGTGGAAGGATCGCCGGAGCCCAGCAGGTCGAGGCTGCGGTGGCCGGGAGCGGCCACTGCACTCCAGTCTGGGTGACAGAGTGAGACTCCAACTCAAAGAAAAAAAAAAAAAAATTATGAAAAGAACTATCCCTTCACTACTGTCTTAGTATAGAATCTAAGCTGAAAAGATACTCAATAAGTGACTGCTGAATGCTAAATTAATGAATGCTAAAGGAACTGAAGGCGTGGAACCCCCCACCCAGTCATCTTTACTAGTACAAAATCTGCCTCCCCTGCCATTACTGATAATGCGACAAACTGATATCATACCCCTCCTTCCTCACGCGATGCTTTGAAAAAGACACAATACCAATTAGGTAGTATTTCTACCCAAAAAGTATACTCTGAAAAAAATCATGAATAAGTTAAAAATTAAAATACTAATGTCATTAAACACAAAGAAAGGTTAAGGTGTTGTTTCAGAGTAAAGTAGATCAAAGAGACATGAAAAGTATGTGTAATACACAATCCTGGACTGAAACCCTGGACCAGGGAAAAAAAGAGCTAAAATGGAGAAATTTAAACAAGTTCTATAGATCATATACTAGTATTATATAAACATATTTCCTAATTTTGGTAATCTATAATTATGTAAGTAAATGCCCTCATTGTTTTTTGTTCTGTATTGTTTTTGGTTTGACACAAGGTTTTACCCAGGCTAAAGGGCAGCAGCATAATCTCGGCTCACTGCAGCCTCGACCTCCTGGATTCAGGTTATCCTCCCACCTCAGCCTCTTGAGTACCTGGGACTGCAGGTGTGCATCACCATGCCTAGCTAGTTTTTCCATTTTTTTTGTTTTTTTTAAGAGACGAGGTCTTGTTATGTTGCCCAGACTGGTGTCAAACTACTGGGCTCAAACAATCCTCCTGCCTCAGCCTCCCAAAGTGCTAGGATTACAGGCATAAGCCACTGTGCCCAGCTATCCCTCATTCTTTTTGGTGTTGGTGGTGGTGGTGTCTCACTCTGTCACCCAGCCTGGAGTGCATGCTCAGTTGCCGCAGGCACAACCTGCTGGGCTCAAGTGATCTTTCTAGCTCAACTTCCCAAGTAGCTAGATCTACAGGGACGTGCTACCACACCCAGCTAATTTTTTGATTTATTGTAGAGACTCAGTAGCTCAACCTGTAATCCCAGCGCTTTGGGAGGCCAAGGTGAGTGGATTGCCTGAGCCCGCGGGTTCGAGATCCGCCTGGGCAACTTGGCAAGACCTCATCTCTACAATAAATCAAAAATTAGCTGGGCGTGGTAACGCACTCCTGTAATTCCAGGTACTTGAAAGGCTGAGGTGGAAGGATCGCCAGAGCCCAGCAGGTAGAGGTGGCAGTGGCTAGGAGCAGCCACTGCACTCCAGTCTGGCTGACAGACTGAGACTCCAACTCAAAAAAAAATACATAAAAAAAATTTTTTTAAATAAAATATTTTCTTACTTTTGTTTTATTTCTTCTTTGAGCCATGATTATTTAGGTTAGAAACTCCCAAGAACAAGGAGATCACTTAGGTAGCCACAATATAATCATCAAATTTCGGAACTTTAGCAACAATCCAATAATGCAACATGTAGCCCATGTACAAATATCTCCAAAACTGTTAAGAAATTTCCTGGCTGGGCTTGGTGGCTCAGCCTGTAATCCCAGCACTTTGGGAGGCTGAGGCCAGTGGATTGCTGGAGTTTGAGATCCACCTGGAGCAACCTGGCGAGACCTCGTCTCTACAATAAATCAAAAATTAGCTGGGCATGGTAGTGCATGCCTGTAGTTCTGGCTAGTTGGAAGGCTGAAGCGGAAGGATCGCTGGAGCCCAGCAGGTGGAGGCTACAGTGGCCAGGAGTGTGTCACTGTACTCCAGTCTGGGTGACAGAGTGAGACTCCAACTCAAAAAAAAAGAAAAGAAAAGAAATTTCCTTCATAGCAATTTTTTCCCATCTAGGATCTAATCTAGGCTCTCACATTGCATTTAGTTGTCATTTATCACTGGTCTCCTTTAATCTGAAGGCGTTTTAGCAAATTTTAAATCTTTTTAATGAAGAGTACAGGCCTTTTATTTTGTAGAATGAGCTTTAATTTTAGTTTAACCAGCTTTCTTATGATTAGATCCAATCAGTGCTTTTTGCAGGAACGCTACATTATTTTCACCATAATACACCTGTATGCCATGATGTCAGTTCATCCCACTACTAGTGATTTAACTTTGATCCTTAGGTTAAAGTGGTGCCAGTCAGGGTTCTCCACTCTATTTTTTCCTTTGTAATTAGTAAGTAATTTGTGGGGAGATATTTCGAGCTTATGTAAATATTCCACATTCATTAAACTTTAACTTACTAGTTTCAGCTCGATGGATGATTCCTGTCCATATCAATAATTATATAGATAGTTATAGAATGGTGATTTTTCTAATTCTATTATTCTGTCGACACTTATTAACTGGCATTCTATTATAAAGATCTTTCCTTCCTCACACAATATATTAATTAGCATCTATATTCCTGTCTTTATTTATTTTGATGGCTAAACTATCTCTAGTTTGGGAAGTGAAAGCCCCTCATTTCCTCCTGTGTCAGGCAGGCATGTCCCCACCACTTTTGAGTACTCTTTTTATTTTCTGGCACAAGATGCTCCAGATTCACTTTATACTTTCCCTCCTAGCCCTACAATCAGCCATTCATCCAACTCCAGAGGGCCCTGGCTTTTAGTTAGTATCTCATTCATAAATAAGTGGATAGCTTATTTATGGATAGTACCAAGTATTTGCATAAAGATTCTAACCTGAAAGATTAGACCAAAATAACCCAACACAGGGGAAGAGGACACAAGTGGGGGTGGGAGAGAACCCATGAGAAATTTTAAACAACAGTTTTAGAGAAATAAGAAAAGATATTGCATCCTTGTAATAAGAACAAGTTGCTTGGAGGAAAAGATACTGCATCCTTGTAATAAGAACAAGTTGCTTGGAGGAAAAAAAAAACACGTGGAATAGGGAGGGGAAAGGCTCTTACAACTTAAAAACTATGACAGCCAAAAAAGAAAAAAAGTAAGAAATTTTTTAAAAAGAGCAAGGAGAAGCTGGGCTCGGTGGCTCAGCCTGTAATCCCGTGTCTTTGGGAGGCTGAGGTGAGTGGATTGCCTGAAGCCGCGGGTTCGAGACCCGCCTGGGCAGCGAGACCTCATCTCTACAATAAATCAAAAAGCAGCCGGGCATGGTAGCGCATGCCTATAATTCCGGCTACTCGGAAGGCTGAGGCGGAAGGATCGCCAGAACCCAGCAGGCAAGGCTGCGGTGGCCGGGAGCGGTCACTGCACTCCAGTCTGGGTGACTGAGACTCCAACTCAAAAAAAAAAGCAAGGAGAACAATGAAAGAGGAAAACATAGAGGAAAATCATTAGATCAGTCCAGAAGTCTAATATCCAAGTAATAGAAATTCTAGAAAGTGAGAATATACAAAGAAGAGAGAAAAGAATCATTAATAAAATAATAAGGCGAGATCCCATCTCTACAATAAATCAAAAAATTAGCTGGACATTGTGGCGCGTGCCTGTAGTTCCAGCTCCTCGGAAGACTGAGGCTGAAGGATCATCTCAGCTTAGCAGCTTGAGACTCCAACTCAAAAATAATAATAATAATAATAATAATAATAGTAATATAAGAACATTTCACAGAATTAATGAGTATGATCAGTGTATGAAAATTCATCAGAGCCGGGCTCGGTGGCTCAGCCTGTAATCCCGCGCCTTTGGGAGGCTGAGGTGAGTGGATTGCCCAAGCCCGCGGGTTCGAGACCCGCCTGGGCAGGCGAGACCACATCTCTACAATAAAATCAAAAAATTAGCCAGGCGTGTTAGCATGCGCCTGTAATTCCGGCTACTCGGAAGGCTGAGGCAGAAGGATCGCCGGAGCCCAGCAGGTCGAGGCTGCAGTGGCCAGGAGCTGCCACTGCACTCCAGTCTAGGCAACAGAGTGAGACTCCGACTCAAAAAAAAAAGAAAATTCATCAGGCTATATACTTATGATTTCTGAACTTTTATGTATGCACTTTTTAAAAAAGTTTAGAATAAAGTGACAATCCTTTCTAAAAAGGCTTTCAAAATCAGACACTACGGGCATACAACATAGCAGTAAAAGTAGCACACATCTGAGCTCAAGCTTCCCACAAGTTGTACCATATTCAGCAAGTTACTAACCTCAGAGTACTTAGTTACCAAGATTACATAATAGAACAAAAGCAGAAATGCCCAGCAAGTGTGAGCACCTAATTAATGCTACATGTCCATTTACAGAAAGGCAGAATTTAATACTTACCCAAAGGAAGGCAGGACTCTGCGTGGCTGATCTCGGGTTACTGTCACTCTGATCTTTGGGTAGTCACTTATTCCATTAGGAGATTTATTACCTATTTAAAAAATACATTTGTAATTGTGAAAAAAAAAATCTGCCAACAGTCTACACTAGGCAAAGAAAATCTGTGAGCAATCTACACTGTAAAACTAAATATCTGGTTTTTCAAATTCTATTAACAGACAGGTACAGGAGCCCAGCACAAGCTTTGTAAAAGTTAAAGGAAAGCAATAGGGCTTAGTTTGTCTTTGATCTCAGATAGGCAGTATTCACCTGCAAGCTTTTCTAGTTTTGTTTAGTGGAACTGACAAGAAACCATGAAGAAGCCAAAGATGACAACTCTCTGTAACTTAATTTGAGCAAATTGTTCAAATTAAGTTACTTCTTCCCCCCAAAAAAGTATATTAAAATAAAAGCCAGTCATATGTTACTACATTTCACTGTAAGCTTCCAACTATTGTGAGATGGTTGCTGTCATTCAAAAGAGGGTAAGGAAAATTTTACCGGCCTGCTTCTCTGCTAGAGCTACAACAGGTACTTGGAGTACCTGAGGACTCCAAAATGCTAAGAGTTCAGAAAGTTTTTTCCTAAGTCAATTGCAGCAAAAACCTAAACTACCTGAACTCACATCTCTAAAACCTGATTTGAATCAATATGAAGCTACCTAACTACAAATATATTCATGTGTAATTATAGAGTCCTATTCCAGATTCTGATAGTTGTTGTTTTGAGTTGGAGTCTCATTCTGTTGCCCAGAGTGGAGTGCAGTGGCCGCTCCCGGCCACCGCAGCCTCGACCTGCTGGGCTCCGGCGATCCTTCCGCCTCAGCCTTCCAAGTAGCTGGAACTATAGGTGCGTGCTACCATGCCCGGCTAATTTTTGATTTATTGTAGAGATGAGGTCTCGCCAAGTTGCCCAGGCGGGTCTCAAACCCACGGGCTCAGGCAATCCACTCACCTCAGCCTCCCAAAGGCGTGGGATTACAGGCCGAGCCACTGAGCCTGGCTTGTTGTTTTTTTTTTAAAGAAACAGGATCTCACTCTGTTGTCCAGGCTAAAGTACAGTGATCATAACTCACTGGAACTCAAACAATCTGCCTGCCTTAGCCTCACAAGTACCTAGGACTGCAGATGCATGCCACCATGCATGGCTAATTTTTTTGTTTTATTTTCTGTAGAGATGGAGTCTTGCTATGCTGCTCAGGCTGCCAATGGGATTTTTAATTTAATATTCAATAAGCACAACATATCTAAAATATGAAAAACTGGTCAAAGATGGTTATGTCTGGGTGAGTCCACTGAGCAATCAGAGGGAAGAGAGGGCAAATACAGCCAGGAAACAAGCTGCCAAGTGATCTAAAACAAAACAGAATGACATAAAGAGATCTCCTCGGTCACTGTTCATTTGGATATCTCCATCTAACAAACTAAAGAGTTAAGGTTTTATGTTCCATGAGGACAGGGACCAGGACCAGCTTTACTCTGCTCTTTGATTCTCCTTTTTTCACTATTGTTGCTCAGTATCCAGCACAGTCCCTGGATCACCCTGGATACAAGTATTTGAATAAATGAATATATGAAAA
>NW_007252984.1:622240-627111 GCF_000164805.1 Carlito syrichta | reverse complement strand
AAAAAAAAAAAAAAAAAATATATATATATATATATATATATATATATATGAAAAACTCTGAATTCCCAAACACGCCTGGCCCCCAGGATTTCAGATAAGAGATACGGACCTCCATACAAGAAATCTGCCCTAGGAATACCTATGCTTTTCTAACTAAGCTACATAAACCCACAGAAATATATTATACATAGTAGTGCTGCTACCTCCAGCACAAGATAAATCTACCATCCCTGACATATGTCCATTTTAATAGTAAGTAATTTTAAATATTTACATATTCAAACAATATGAACAGATGACAAAATCCAATTTACATGAACTTTTTTAATGAAATAAAAGACTTTAAAGAAATTCATCTTTGTTCCAAGTTCTTTGGAACTAGGTTCTCAGACACAGTGTTATGCCTTTACTCTCCTTCTCTCCGTCATCAGGGGTACTTTACTAAAAAAGTGTGAAAAGTGCAACTCTAAGGTTTAATCATTGCCTTAGCTCCTTCCACTTTTGACATTTGAAACTACAACTTCTCTAAAGCTCGTTTTTCCTTCTTCCCTTTCCTCACTAACTTTACAAGCCTAACTGCATGATAGACAACACAACCATTTCTCAGGACTCTGCCGTTTTCCTAATTTTCCCTACCATAGCGTTTTGTATAGTGCGTGTATATACGATAATTACAATTCAATTTCAGGATCTAAGGATGACGTGGAGGTCTCTGGTCCATAAAACTGTGAGAATTGGGAACCTAAGGCTGTTCCCCACTAGATGATGAACTCCTCAAGGGCAGAAACAAGGTTTTTTATTTTGCTATTTCTGATAACTTAGCACAGTGCCTGGCACAGGATTTTTGTTTTTGTTTTTTAATAAATGGCTTTGATCTAAGTCCGATTAAGGATACTGATAATGCAAACAGAAAACACAATTGTAAATTCAAAAACAACAATTTTGAAGGAAAGCTATTTGCATTTTAAAATGGTAGTATGAGCCGGCTCGGTGGCTCAGCCTGTAATCCCAGCACTTTGGGAGGCTGAGGTGAGTGGATTGCCTGAGCCCGTGGGTTCTTGCCTGGGCAACTTGGCGAGACCTCATCTCTACAATAAATCAAAAATCAGCTGGGCGTGGTAGCACGCGCCTGTAGTTCCAGCTACTTGGAAGGCTGAGGCGGAAGGATCGCCGGAGCCCAGCAGGTCAAGGTTGCGGTGGCCGGGAGCGGCCACTGCACTCCCATCCGGGTGACAGAGTGAGACTCCAACTCAAAAAAATAATAATAAATAAATAAATAAAATGGTAGTATGAGGTTAGGCACAGTGGCTCACGCTTGTAATCCCAGCACTTTGGGAGGCTGAGGAAGATCACTTGAGCCCAGGAGTTCAAGACCAGCCTAGGAAACATAGCGAGACCTTGTCTATACAAAAAAAAAAAATTTAGCCAGGTGTAGTTGTGGGTGCCTATAGTTCCAGCTACTAGGGAGGCTGATATGGATGGAAGGATCACCTGAGTCCAGGAGGTCAAGGCTACAATGAGTTATAATGGTGTCACTGCACTCCGACCTGGGTGACAGAGCGTCTTGAGACCCTATCCCTAAAATTAAATTAAATTAAATTAAAATTAAAATAGTAGAGAAAATATGTCATCCCAATTCAAACCAGTGTTTTCCTTTCATAGTCTCAAAACGTTGGGGAAAATGGGCAGAAGGAGGTAGGGGGAAACAAATATTTTTGACCACCTCACCCAATTTCAGCATGTTGTTCCAGGATCCAGAACGTGTCAGTTCACAAGATGAAGAGTTCGAAAATACCTTCAAATCAAACAAAATTACTTCTGTAGCATCTATGTTTTGCAATTTAAATAAGTTTCTAATATGAAAAGCTCATTCCATTGGTTAATTATTTTCTTAGCTAGCTCACAGAAGAGATACCATCAATAAGATCAAAGGTCTAATTTGTCAAGACTCACAAAATGATGCAAGAAATAACAATTCCAGGCTCTTTACACATACTTAAATAAGAAAAGCATATGTAATAATGAGGTTCTTCATAAACATTTTTAAATGTTTAATTTCTTAACCTTTAATTTCTTGACCTTTATATCACAGCTAATATAGTCATGAACATTTCTAGAAAGTCATTCTATACATTAATTCCCAAAAAGAAGATATTTCTAAAATTTAATATTAAATGATTAAGTCACAAAGATCAGTACTCCAATATAGTCCCATCCCCACTGACCTCTCCTGAAGGGGCCACATTCCTTGTTCCCTTATAAGCAGAAGTTACCATGGGCTTTGTGGTCAGCTGGAATGGGAATCCAAATAAGCTGGCAGCATTGTAGAGACTGTTTTTCACTTGGTGAATAAAGCAATCTAGAAAGTGTCAACAAACTGTAAATATAGAGGAATAAACTTGCAACAAAAAAATAAGATTACATCTTGGAAAGAGCCTCTCTCAATTTTAAAAGTCCTATTTTCAACCATTGAAATAGTAAAGTATCTATGAAAATAATTTTTTTTCTAGCTGAATAACTGGAATTCCAAAATTGTGATTTACCAAAAAAATCTGGGATGCTATAAAAACATAAAACTATAATGTTAGCAAATCACATATTGATTCACAAAAAAGTCCTGAAATGACAGTCTTTAAGCAATTAGGTCTTCAAAATATATAAAATAAATTTTTACCAGAGAGACGAAGGCACAATTAAACAATAAGAAGCAGGTAGCCCCCAGGCTCAGTGGCTCAGCTTGTAATCCCGCGCCTTTGGGAGGCTGAGGTGAGTGGATTACCTGAGCCCGCAGGTTTGAGACTCGCCTGGGCAGGCAAGACCTCATCTCTACAATAAAATCAAAAAATTAGCCGGGCATGGTAGCGCGTGCCTGTAATTCCAGCTACTTGGAAGGCTGAGGCGGAAGGATCGCCGGAGCCCAGCAGGTCGGAGCCCAGCAGGTCGAGGCTGGGGTGGCCGGGAGTGGCCACTGCACTCCAGTCTGGGCGACAGAGTCAGACTCCAACTCAAAAAAAAAAAAAAAAAAGGAGCAGGTAGCCACCAGGTAAGGCAGGATTCCACAGGAAGCACTGACATTTATTCATTGGTTACACTAACACATGCCCTAAACAACTATTTACTAAGCCCCTATAACAACTTGGCTAAGCAAAATATGCAATATGCATTTTTTTTTTTTGTCTTTTTGTCTTTTTTTTTAGAGACAGTCTCGCTCCATTGCCCAGGCTGGAGTTCACTGGCCCAAGCATAGCTTACTATAACCTCAAACTCCTAGCCTTAACCAATCCTTGTGCCTAAGACTCCCAAAGTACTGTGTGACTACAAGCCTGAGCCACCATGCAGGCCAAAATATACAGCTTTTAAACATCTTAATGAAAGAAGCCTAGTTGTCTACCAGAGAAGATGTGTTAAAAGATCTCAGACTCACCCATCCTTGCCATCAAAAAATAAAGATTACAAAATATGTAAGTAAATAAATAAGGGGGAGGGGCAGGTTTCTGTGCTGCCCCACTTCCTCCTTTTATCATACTACCTCTTTCTCATTTCCTACACATCTGATGTAAGTTTTCTACAATTTCCTTTCTATTTGATAAGGGTATTCTAAGTCACTGGTTTGAAAAAAAGAGACCACCACATCGAAGTATATAAAATGACTACCATAATTATTTCAGAAATCTTCTGTAATACTATTAAAGATTTTTTTTTTAACCACATCCAAGTATAAGCACATGCTATTTATATTTTTCTTTAAAACTGACTCATGGCCGGGCTCAGTGGCTCAGCCTGTAATCCTAGCGATTTGGGAGGCCGAGGTGAGTGGATTGCCTGAGCCTACAGGTTCGAGACCTGCCTAGGCCACTTGGCGAGACCTCATCTCTACAATAAATAAAAAAAATTAGCCGAATGTGGTAGCACGCGCCTGTTGTTCCAGCTACTTGGAAAACTGAGGTGGAAGGATTGCCAGAGCCCAGCAGGTTGAGGCTGCAGTGCCAGGAGGGGCCACTGCACTCCAGTCTGGGTGACAGAGTGATGTGAGCACCTAAAATAAATTACTGAAAAGGATACACTTTTCTTAGTAAATAATCATAACTGATATGTTATATAATGCTATGTTGCATTCCCTAAAATCATTTTCTAAATTGGCATCTATCCTGTGCTTTGGGAAATACTTTCCTAATAAATTTAGAATAAATCTGTCATTCAAAAATTCTCTATAAATTGATCTACCTCTCTTCAGCCAAATTTTTTCCCTGAGCCCTATTCATTATTTCCTGAATTTGTACAACTTTCCCATATTGTTCCCTTTGCTTAGAATGCTTTTCCTTCCTATTGCTCTCTTTTGATATACTATCCATCCTTCAAGACTCATCTCACATACTAACTCCAAAATGTATTGAGGAGATGATCAATCAGCTGAATATTGGAGAGGATCTTCTTACCACCTTTCTTATTTATCATATCCTCATTGACATTAATATTATTTATGCATTTGTCTAATACTCCCTACCATATAATCATGCAAGGTCCTTAAAAATTGAGACCCTGTCTTATTAATTTTTATATTTCCTGTAAAACCTAACACATTGCTTTGCATTACGACATGCTCGGCCAGGCACGGTGGCTCACACCTATAATCCTCGTACTTTGGGAGGTCGAGGTGAGAGGACTGCCTGAACCCACAGGTTTGAGACCAGCCTGGACAACTTGGCGAGACCTCATCTCTACTATAAATCAAAAAATTAGCCAGGCTCGGTGGCTCAGCCTGTAATCCCGCGACTTTGGGAGGCCGAGGTGAGTGGACTGCCTGACCCCAAGGGTTCGAGACCTGCCTGGGCAGGCGAGACCTCATCTCTACAATAAATAAAAAAAATTAG
>NW_007252984.1:617883-622220 GCF_000164805.1 Carlito syrichta | reverse complement strand
CTGTAGTTCCAGCTACTTGGAAGGCTGAGGCGGAAGGATCGCTGGAGCCCAGCAGGTCGAGGCTGCGGTGGCCGGAAACGACCACTGCACTCCAGTCTGGGCAACAGTGAGACTCCAACTCAAAAAAAAATTAAAATAAAATCAAAAATCAAAAATAAATCAAAAAATTTGCCAAGCTTGGTAGCACATGCCTGTCTGTAGTTCTAGCTACTTGGAATGGTGAAGCAGAAGGATCTCCTGAGCCCAGCAGGTTGAGGCTGCAGTAGCCGTGAGCATACCACTGCACTTCAGCTTGGGTGACAGAGTAAGACTCCCAAAAAAACTCAAAAAAAAAAAAAATTAGTGGAGACGAGAGGACTGCCTGAGCCCACGGATTTGAGACCAGCCTGGGCAACTTGGCAAGACCTCGTCTCTACAATAAATCAAAAAAATTAGCTGGGCATGGTGGCAGACGCCTGTAATTCCAGCTACTTGGAAGGCAGAAGTGGAAGGATCACCTGAGCCCACGGCACTCCAGCCTGGGTGACAGGGTGAGACTTTGACTCAAAAAAAAAAAAAAAATAGGACATGCTCAATAAGTTCTCATTGGATTTAAATGAAATATCAACACAGTCTACATTTAACTACCACATTGGAGAGAGAACAAAATTTCCAAACTTTTTTGACAAAAAGGAATATATTATTATAGTATTCTGTCGGGCTTAGTGGCTCAGTCTGTAATCTCAGCACTTTGGGAGGCCAAGGAGAGTGGATTGCCTGAGTCTACGGGTCCAAGACCTGCCCAGGCAACTTGATGAGACCTTGTCTCTACAATAAATAAAAAATTAGCTGGGCATGGTAGCGTGCGCGCCTGTAGTTCCGGCTACTTGGAAGGTTGAGGCAGGAGGATCGCTTGACCCCAGCAGGTTAAAGCTGTGGTGGCCAGGAGCGTACCACTGTACTCCAGCCTAGGCAACAGAGTGAGGCTCCAACTCAAAAAACAATAATAATAAAATTATAGTATTCTACTCTGCCTTTTCCCTTTAATCTAGCTTTGTTCTGTCGTGGACTTTCAGATACATGGAAGTAAAAGGCTTGGGACAATAAACTAGATTGGCTCACTCAGCCATCTAGATCACTTTAGTCTGAAGTAGTTTTTACAATGCTTCCTGCTTAAAAATACAAAGGATCTTTTTTTTCTTTTTTTGAGTTGGGGGTCTCTCACTTCATCAACCAGGTTGGAGCACAGTGGCACAATCACAGCTCACCACTGCCTTGACCTCCTGAGCTCAAGCAATCCTTAGCCTCTAGCACCTGGCTAGATCTTTTCTTTGTAGAAGGATATAGAATTTTTTTTTTTTTTGAGTTGGTGTTTCACACCATCGTCCAGACTGCAGCGCAGTGGCACGCTCCCGGCCACTATATCCTCGACCTGCTGGGCTCTGGAGATCCTTCCACCTCAGTCTTGCGTATAGCCGAACTATAGGCACGCACTACCACTCCTGGCTAATTTTTTGATTTATTGTAGAGATGAGATCTCGCCAAGTTGCCCAGGTGGGTCTAGAACCCGTGGCCTCAGGCAATCCACTCGCCTCGGCCTCCCAAAGTGCTGGGATTATAGGATGAGCCACCGAGCCTGGCCGGATTTAGAATTTTAAAATGCACATTCAACACCTAGGCTGATTTTTCTGGAAAGATTAGACAAGGTCCTGGTAACAGTTGTTACCTCCAGAAAAAATAACTGAGTAGTAAAGGGACAGGACATAGACTTACTTCTCACTGCATACCCTTTTTACATTTGAATTTTGTTCCATGTATATATTTTTCCTATTGAAAAACTAATTATTTTGGTCAGGCACTGTGGCTTATGCCTATAACCCCAGCACTTTGGGAGGCTGAGGCAGGAGGAGTTTGAAACCAGCCTGGGCAATATAGAGAGACCTTGTCTCCACAAGAAAAATGTAAACATTAGCCAGGCTTGGTGGTATGCACCTGTTGTCCCAGCTACGTAGTGAAAGGATCACCTAAGTCCAGGAGATAGAGGCTGCAGTGAGACATGATAGTGCCACTGCACTATTATCTGGGTGACAGAGTGAGAATCAACTCAAAAAATAAAAAGTGAAAGGTAAATATAGCTAAATTTCATATTAAAAAACCTAATTTTTACAATTTATATTCAGTACCTAATCTTGGTCTTTTGGCTGGTATTTCATCAGTGTCCACTGTAGAAAACAGAGTGCTAAAAGAGAAAAAGAAAAAAATATATATATGTATACACACACACCCATTTCTATAAATAAATTTACTATTCATACAACACACCCCATTTCTATCACTCTGTTATAAAATGAGATCCACCTGACAGTTTTAAAAGAGAATGCTATTCTACAGTAGGCCTTTAGCATTTGAAAACTTTTTACCAAATAATAATGCAATCTGGCTAACTTGAAACTGGCCAGAAGACACTTAAATAGTAAATGAACCTCAGTAAAAGCCTAGGACTAGTACTCCCTTTTTCTCTCTACAAATGATAGTAAAACAACTAGTAAACAATTTCCTTTTGATAGATGACCCCTGGAGAAAGCCACCTTTTACTTCAGGTGACAATATAAAATAGCCTCAAAAGATAATTCTTAGTCAGAAAAAGGTGTTATAATTAACTGCATATTTATCATGAAAACTACTTACAATGGTAATAAAGAATTTGGAAATTCAGGAAAGTTTCTGGACCCATGTGTCAAGAATGTTAAAGGCTCATAGTATGTTACTAATCATCTTTCTGAATCCTTATGATTAATTGTATATACAAAAAAAAAAAAAGGAATCAACTGGAGATCCCAGAATTCCATTCAGCTCATAACTTTAAATATCTCAAAAAGATCTTCTCGTTTCACTGACTGAAAACTGGCTCGCATCGAGAAGAGTTGTTTTAGATTAAGGATGCAAGCACCTGAAAGTGTAGTAGAGAACAAGATTTTGATCTCCAAACCATGTTCCCCTAACTAGTAGGAATTCACATCAAAAAGAGAGGACAAGGGAAAGGAATAATAAATAACATTCCATTATTCAGTAAATATGGGCCAAGTGCTTACTGTGCACCAGATCCTGCAAAAGGCTCTCAAGGTAGGATAAACAAATACCACTCATATATATTAAGCATTAATGTAGGTGCTTTACAACATGCTCTCAAATGATCAAAACATCAACTCTACAGAAAGATAGGAAGGAGTAAGTTGAAACCATGTGTCTCTGGAACACGTGACTCAATTTAGCTAGCAACCAATTTCATCAATAACCTGTATTCTCAGACTCATGTATTAACCATCTTGTTCTCTCGAACTCCCAGAAACCAATCTTTTTTCCACTTTCCTTGATATTGAGGCTTAAAAAGAATTAAATTAACACTCGATCACCAAAAGTTAAAGGGGTGCATAGAATTTAGACGGTATTTTCTAGATTCATTCTTAGGTAAGGTGGTAGATACTACGAAATAGGACAAGCAAAGGATGCCAAGCAATAACAGCCGTAAGTTTCCCCCAAACTTTAACTGAATTTTAGAGTACAGACTAGCAACTTGTTTAAAGGAGTGAGGTACCTAATCATTTTTTGCTTATAACCTCTTGCGAAAGCACAGAACCACTCCTCCTGTCTGGCCCAGACACACACTGTTTGACAGCTGTTTCAGAACAAGACAGCTGCTGTTCCTCGGTGCTAGTGAGAACAGTACTTTCAGTCACAACGGCTTTAGGCAAGTTATCAACCTCACTTTCCTCAACTGCACATAGCCTGCAGATGACACTTGGGGTGTGCTTTGTAAACAGTGGGCCATAACAAAGACAATATTCCGTCCATTTTTATTTAGCTTTCAGCCTGAGAGCGGCAAAGTATGGGAAAGCCCCATTTGTTGTCAGCAACCAGCCTGGCTCTGACGAAAATATCCACGATCCTATCATCATTCGTCACCGGCCACTCCAAAGACAACCAGCTCCTTCTCTCATCAGGACCTGCATCCCCACAGCGTGGCGGGAGCGACTACGTCACCAGGATGCCCGCGACCCGCAGCCCTGGGGCCTCAGCCCAGCGACCCGTTTGGGTTGAATCGGCCCTTTCCTGGCCAAGGAGAAGGGATGGGGGAAGGGGCACGGCCAGGCCGGAGCTCAGCCCCCTCTTGTCTCACCTGTTCGAGCGCCGCCTCTTCAGGAGGGCCCGGGCAGGGGGCACCGACCGGTCGCAGAAACGGAAAATGGTGCCGAGAATCCTAACCAGCCATCTGTACATACCAGGCCCGAGCAGCAGCGGCGGCCGAAACACCCCGAGACGCAAACCCCAGAGCTGTCGCCGCCGCTGCCGCCTTCGCC
>NW_007252984.1:613590-617692 GCF_000164805.1 Carlito syrichta | reverse complement strand
CCCGACCGGAAAGCTCCCTCCTCAATCTGCGCACGCGCAACCCGGCACCGCCCCCCGCTTGCGAACCTAGCAACAAGAATCCCTGCAGGACAATTCCGACCCAATCACTGACGAGATCGGAAGGCTGTGGGCGGGGTTTTCTCTTTGGCGGAGCCAGTCCCGAACCCGTCCGTGGGACAAGGCCCACAGGCCGCACGTGAGGCTGCTCCACTCGGGATGGAGCGCTCTGGGGCCCCGGGGCACAGTTCGTGTTCGGTGTTTGCCGAACGCACAGGATAAAAGTGGGTCAAACTAATTATGTAAATGTAGTTTACCATTTTAGGCGCCCTTAATTTTGCACTTGCCTTGTGCTTCGTACTTTGAGGTATTGTCACCTTAATGTCTCCAAGCAAATGCAAGCGATAGGGAGTCTCCTGCCAATGTATAAGTCAAGGAAATCGAGGCACATAGCCATTAAGTAATTTGCTTAAGATCACAAAGCTAGCTAGTGGCATCGTTGGAATTTGAACCGGGGTGGGGGGGCGGGGGGGAGTGTCTGAATCATCGCCCTTGAGATCAGTCTACTTGGAGAGACACGTATATAAGATAATTAAAAGTTACAATGCAGGATAATAAGTGGTTACTGTGATAAAGGTGTGTGCAAAGTGCAGTGGGAGCCAGAGAAAGGAAAGCCACACGCTGAGGGAGGGAAGGGCAGAATCCCTCAAGGAAGGCTTCAAAGAAATGTAAGACTGAAAAGATACCTGCACCTAACAAATATACTTATCTTCTCTCCTGGGCTGGCAGGGAGTGATTCTTATTACCTTCCCTCTGTAATCTAAAGGTCGTACTTTCAGTTAATTATCAACTATAGAACAAGTCCCACCCTATTTAGTGATTAAAAATCTAATCCCAGGCCTATGGCTCACGTCTATAATCCCAACACTTTGGGAGGCTGAGATAAGAAGATCGCCAGAGCCCACGGGTTCAAGACCAGCCTGGGCACCTTGGCAAGTACTCATTTCTACAATAAATCAAAAAATTAGCCAGACGTGGCTGCACATGCCTGTAGTTCCAGCTACTTGGAAGGCTGAGGGGGAAGGATCACCTGAACCCAGCAGGTCGAGGCTGCAGTGGCTGGGAGCGTGCCACTGCCCTCTAGCCCGGGTGACAGAGTGAGACTCCTACTCAAATAAAAAAAAAAATCTAGAAATTAGCCGGGAGTGGTAGCGCGCGCCTGTAGTTCCAGCTACTTGGAAGGCTGAGGGGGACGGATTGCTGGAACCCAGCAGGTCGAGGCTAAGTGGCCGAGCATGCCACTGCTCTCCAGCCTGGGTGACAGAGTGAGACTCCAACTCAAAAAAAAAAAAAAAAATCTAGTCTCCTCCCAAAACAATCCTGAGTATCCCAAAAGATTTTCATGTCCCACGAATCCATTTCTGACTGTCCTTGTTCCTCACCTGTGATTCAGTTAAGGCCAGATTTCAGACTTGTTTGAACTTCAAACTAGGCACTTCCCATTAGCTTCCTTCTTTCCTCAATAGACAACTTTCAGGAATTCTGCTATAAGCCACTTCCTAGAGCTTCAGAATCACCAGTCACCAACCAGTGGCTACCACCACTCGGGCCTGGGGAAAGAGAGGCTGATCCTAGAGTGTGGAAGCAAATCTTAAAGGAGGACACAAGCTCCTCCCTTAATTTCCCAAAGTGTAGTTGACTAAAAGCTGTGACTGAAAGTTTGGAATAACAGAATTACAAAGCTGAGAAAGAAGACTTAGAAGTGGCTATTAGATATGCAGCGTGTATAGTGTATAACCTCTTACCCATTGTCTTCCAAAAGGACTCCCCTCCCTCAAAGCCATCTCTTCACTCTTCAACCTTTAACAAGCTATCAACAGGAATTTTTTCCTTGATCCTTGACATATTTCAGGCTGGACTACTCCCAGTAAATGTAATTAGTTCCAAACCAAGAAGCCTGCTCAAGTATTGGGAGGGGATTCTCCAAAATAAAGAGTAATCTTCACTTAAACATAAATCAGAAAACTACAAGCTACTTTTTTTTTTGAGTTAAGGTCTTATTCTGTTGTCCAGGCTGTAGTGCAGTGGCATGATCATGGCTGACTGCAGGCTCGACCTCCTAGGCTCAAGCGATCTGTCCACCTCAGCCTCCCAATTTGCTGGAACTACAGGCACTTGCAGCCAAGCCCAGCTGACTTTTTTATTATTTTGTATAGAGACGAGGTCTTGCTGTTTCCTAGGCTGGTCTTGAACTCCTGAGCTCAAGCAATCTTCCGGCCGCAATCTCCCAAAGTGCTGGGATTACAGTCTTAAGTCACCGTGCCCAGCCTACAGGCTGCTTTTTTTTTGAGCTGGAGTCTCACTCTGTCACCCAGGCTGAAGTGCAGTGGCACACTCACAGCCACCCCAGCATAGACCTGCTGGGCTCCCGCGATCCTTCCACCTCAGCCTTCCAAGTAGCTGGAAATACAGGCGCGTGCGACCACGCCTGGCTATAAGCTGCTTTTTAATAGCAACCTATCCCCAGTCTGGCCACTGAGATATAAACATTATGGTCACATCTGATAGCATTCCAGTACAACACCACAACACATTTTGTTTTCCTTCTCCTGCATCAGAATCTCATCCGCACAAAGGCAATTGTGTAATGTTGGCCATGAAACGTGGGAAGGCTTGGAATTACAGACTTCAGTCAGAATGCCAGGACCCCATTAGCAAACAGTAACTCCTGAAAAGTGTGGCAACCCCCACCCTCCCATCCACACATGCTTCCTTCATGTCCTCTTAGTTACCCTCTGGAGTGAAGAAAAGAAGACTCATCCTTACAGTCGTTTCCACCTGAGACTTGTCTGCTGGTTGGTGCTTTTGCTGTCCTGTAGTCCACAGTAGGGGCATGGGCCACTGCCCATCCACTGGCCAAGGAGCGGGATTATCCTTAACCCCAACCCCACCACTGCCACAGCCATTCCCGAACCCAGGAGCTCATCACTGGAGGGCCAGGAGAGAATCCCAAGGCCACAAGGAGTAACAAGGACATTGAGATTTCTACCCTTTGCCTGGATGGTCTGTAACCTTGTACCGCAGGAGGGGCACAGCCTCATTGCTTAAACTCTGGCAGGGTATCCAAAACACGTGCCCTGGCTCCCCAAAAAGATCCTTATTCCCCCCACCTCCAGCTGAAATCGTTCTCCTTTAAACCTTCCCTGGGCCCCACCCCCATCTCCCTCAAAATCCACCTCTCCTCCTTCAGAACAATGAATACCCACCCCCACAATCCATTCTTTAGACTTGCAAATTTTCCCTTTTGGGAGCCTTCAGAGAATGTTAAAGAATTTCTTCTCAATTTTGTTTTTCCTGACTCCTGTCAGAACAGAATTCTGGGCCATTGTAATGGAACGGGATGAAGTTTTTTTGGGTTAGGCCTATTATGCCTAAAATCCACATAATTGACCACTCTGAAGATTAATTTTCTTCTGGGTACCAACTCTTCTGATATTTAAGAAAAACGTGTCCTCTTAATACTATTACTTTGATCTTATTCAATCTGTACATTAATAACCTTAGCCTTATTATGCCAAAAGCGAATGCATTCCTTTTTTGTCCTAGAATTCATTACAAAATATTGACTGCCAATGGCTTGGTCTGTCTCCTGTGGAGAAATAGCACCAGCTCTGCCTAAGTTTGTTTCCTAGTCTGTCAAATGAGGTTAAGAAAACCTGCCTCTCAGATTGATGGGCAGATGAAATGTGTTTATGTGTATGTAGTGCTTACTCAATGAGCAACACAGCTGAATAAGGTTTCTCTTTCCTCTCCTTCCTTCTCATATCTAAGAAGTCCTTTCACTTGCCTAGTCAAAATCCTACATTTTTCACAGATCTGCTCCTTCCCCAAATCTATCAGAACTACAGGTCCTCAGGGTCTGATCATTTCTCAAACCACTGCAATGGCCATCTCCGCATCTACTCTTTTTCTGTTCCTTTTTTTTTTGAGTTGGGAGTCTCACTCTGTCGCCCAGACTGGAGTTCAGCCTCGACCTGCTGGGCTCCGGTGGACCCTTCAGCCTCACCCTTCCGAGTAGCCAGAATTACAGGCATGCGCTACCATG
>NW_007252984.1:612314-613245 GCF_000164805.1 Carlito syrichta | reverse complement strand
ACTGCACTCCAGTCTGGGCGACAGAGTGAGACTCCAACTCAAAAAAAAAAAGAAAGGTAAATTTATATATTAAGTTTGTCTTTTTTCTATTACTGAATTGCTAAAAAAAATAGTTGGATTGATTTTTCTCAAACTTGGGAGTTTTCTTTGGGGTGGTCTGACTTAAAAAATAGGCCATATGGCAACACTAAAATTAACTTTGAATGGTCCTAGGGAGAGTCTTGAAAAGCGAAACAGGCATCTCTGGAAGCAGCTGGAACAGGAGCAGCCAGAAGAGGGGGATGCCACCACGTGAGAAATATGTTACTGAGACAGTATGAACCCCTCAAATGGTTCATGATGGTTCCAAATGGAGGCCCAAGTCAGAAGTCACAAGGATCAACAAGAGAAAATCAATTACAGGATTTTCCAGAATTTCTTCTTACATGAAGGGACAACGGTGTATGAATGAAAGTTCTTGATTCCCAGCTGGGCTCGGTGGTTCAGCCTGTAATCCCAGCACTTTGGGAGGCCTGAGCCCGTAGGTTTGAGAACAGCCTGGGCAACTTGACAAGATCTCATCTCTTTAATAAACTCCCCCCCCAAAATTAGCCAGGCGTGGTAGCGCACGCCTGTAGTTCTGGCTACTTGGAAGGCTGAGACAGAAGAATCGCTGGAGCCCAGCAGGTCAATGCTGGGATGGCTGTGAGTGTGCCACTGCACTCCATCCTGGGCACTGGAGGGAGACTCCAACTCAAAAAAAAAGAAAAAAAGAAAGTTCCTGATTCCCATGGCCAAATCTTAGGAAGCCAGATAAGTCAGAGTCAAAACAGAAATTTGGCTCTAAGAACAATATTTTATTTTATTTATTTATTTATTTTTTGAGTTGGAGTCTCACTCTGTCACCCAGACTGGAGTGCAGTGGCCGCTCCCGGCCACCGCAACCTCGACC
>NW_007252984.1:605858-611634 GCF_000164805.1 Carlito syrichta | reverse complement strand
GCCACTGCACTCCAGTCTGGGTGACAGAGTGAGACTCCAACTCAAAAAAAAAAAAAAAAATTAAAAGATAGTGTAAAATCTAAAATATATGATATATGTATCAGCAGTTTTCTAAATATTGAACATTCTCTCAAATTTTTTATTTTTTATTTTTTTAGAACTTTTATATTATTATTTTCTATGTGTGTGTAGAGATAGGGTCTCACTCTATTGCTCGGGCTGGTCACAGGACAGTTCAAGGAGAAACTGCTCTGACAAGGCCAATATGCACACTGACAGTATGCATGACAGAGGCCAAATGCTTTTTCTTACTAAAAATGCTAGGCTGAACCTGCTGGCTCATGCTTAATAATCTCAGCACTACAGGAGGCATGAGCCACCAGGCCTAACCTGGAACTTTTAGTAAGAAAAGGCATTTGGCCTCTGTCTTACTGGTGTGTACACTGACCTTGTTAGAACAGTTTCTCCTTAAAATGTTCTGTCTGCAGCACTCTGAAAACAAGCAGTTACTGAAAGTGGTGGACTTGTACTGATTTTGTTTGATACATTGTAAGGAACTCCTGGTTCCTAAAACAAAGTAGCCCTATGTCATGAAAAAATTCTACTTCAGTCAGAAAAAGTCAAATATTTTTCCTTCTTGTTTTGTAACAAACTAGCAAATCGGTTTTTTGTTTGTATAATAATATAACAAGCTAACATCTTTATACTATCTTTTGTACTCTATAGTATCCTGTTTGTATTATATATTATCTAATATAATTTTATGTGCGTTTGTATTATATACACATTTTAACTTATAACAAGAAGTTAAGAAGAAAGTTCCGTGCCCTACTACCTTGAAGATAAAATCCAGTATCCTAACCATGGCATATGAAGTTATTCACAGTCTGTCTCCAAATCACTTCATCATTTCCCTATTCTTTTTTTTTTTTTTCTGAGTTGGAGTCTCACTCTGTCGCCCAGACTGGAGTGCAGTGGCCGCTCCCGGCCACCGCAGCCTCGACCTGCTGGGCTCCGGCGATCCTTCCGCCTCAGCCTTCCAGCAGGTGAAACTACAGGCTCGCGCTACCACGCCTGGCTGATTTTTTGATTTATTGTAGAGATGAGGTCTCGCTGCCCAGGTGGCTCTCGAACCCGTGGGCTCAGGCAATTCACTCACCTCAGCCTCCCAAAGGCGCGGGATTACAGGCTAAGCCACCAAGCCCGGCTCATTTCCCTATTCTTACACAGCAGACTCTCAAGCCACACTTATTTTCCCAAGTCTTTTCCCTTTTCCTGAAATGCACTTTCTCCACCTCCACCTCATAAACTCCTACCTAGTCTTTGGAACCCAGATCAAAGGACACCTCCTCTGGGAAGCTCTTCAATGCCTTCTCTCTGGAAATTCCAACATCTTATTGCTTCCCCCTCTGTTGTCCTATAGAATTTATATAATTATCATCATTACTATGTCTGTGTTTTTGAGAGAAGGAGCTGTCTTATTTTTTCCTTCTTTTTTAAAATTAAATTAATTTTTTTTTTGAGTTGGAGTCTCACTCCGTTGCCCAGGCTGGAGTGCAATGTCATACTCACAGACACTCCAGTGTCAACCTTCTGGGCCCCAGCAATCCTTCCACCTCAGCCTTCCAAGTAGCTGGAACTACAGGTGTGCACTAACACGCCCAGCTAATTTTTTGATTTATTGTATAGACAAAGTCTTGCCAAGTTGCCTGGGCAGGTCTCGAACCCGCGGGCTCACGCAATCCACTCACCTCGGCCTCCCAAAGTGCTGGGATTACAGGTTGAGCCACCAAGCCTGGCCATTTTTTCCTTCTTATTTCTGTCTTTTTTTTTTTTTTGGAGACAGTGTCTCACTCTGTCATCTAGGCTGGAATGCAGTGGCACTCACTGTAACCTCAAACTCCTGGGCTCAAGTGATCCTCTTGCCTCAACCTCCCGAGTAGCTGAGACTACAAGTGCATGCCACCACGCCCAGCTAATTTTGTTATTTTTTGTGGAGATACGGGTCTCATTATGTTGCCCATGCTGGTCTCAAACTCCTGGTTTCAAGAAACCCTTCCACCTCAGCTTTTCCCCAAAGTGCTTGGATTAAGAGTGTGAGCCACTGCACCCAACCTCTTACTTCTTGTAATGGGAGTTCAAGAAACATTTGATAAATGAAGAAATAAAACAAATATGTGAATTGGGAGAAGTTACTCTAATCTCTTTGTAGGATATGAAATGAAGAATAGATTTATCTTTCCAAAGTGTTACTACAGGTAAGGGATGACAGGGTCACTGACGCAGATGGGGAAACAGAAGGATGTTAGTGAGTCATGTATCAATACAGAGCTCTCGACCAGGGTGGGTGGGGACATAGGTCATCTTTCTCGGCTATTGAAAGCAATGAGAGTTATAAAACCTCCCCTCCTCAGTTCCATCACTCCTCATACCTGTTTTTCCTGTCCATGCATTTGGAAGCTTGCCTGCTCCTTATTACTCTGCTGTCTGTAGCAAGTGATTTCTAGGTTAAAGAAGAGCCGGGCTTGGTGGCTCAGCCTGTAATCCCGCACCTTGGGAGGCTGAGGTGAGTGAATTGCCTGAACCCAGGGGTTCGAGACCTGCCTGGGCAATTTGGTGAGCCCTCATCTCTACAATGAATAATAAAAAAAAAAAAAATTAGCCGGGTGTGGTAGTGCGCGCCTGTAGTTCCAGCTACTTGGAAGGCTGAGGTGGAAGGATCGCCGGAGCCCAGCAGGCGACAGAGTGAGACTCCAACTCAAAACAAAAAAAAAAGAAGGAGGAGGAGGAGGAGGAGGAGGAGGAGGGAGAAGGAGGAGGAGGAGGAGAAGCCAGAACATAATACTAGGTTGGAAATAAGGAAAACTGTGAAATTCCTAAATTGTAATCATTAGGGTTGTAGGACTGAGAAAATCTTTGTTAGTTGATTAGAGATGAAAAAATGGTTTTCCTCAGAATACCTTTGAATAAATGTTCTTTCAAATAATTATGAGAGTTTACTCCTCTTAAAAAAAATTTTAAAAACATACTAAAATTATTTTAAAATAATTATTGGTTCCCAGAAAAGTTGCAAAAAGTAAGTTAGTTGCAGTGGCATGAGCCTGTAGTCCCAGCTATTCAGAAGACTGAGGCAGGAGGGTCACTTCATCCCAGAAGTTCAAGGTAACAGTAGGCTAGGATTGGGACACTGCACTCCAGCCTGGGTGATAGAGCTAGCCTCTGTTGCAATAAATAAATTAATTAATTAATTAATAATAAACAAAAATTAAGTAAAAAAGAAAACCCAGAAATTTGACATTGGTACAATTCACAGACCTCATTTAGATTTTACCAGTTTTAACCGACTCGGTGGCTCAGCCTGTAATCCCGCGATTTGGGAGGCTGAGGTGAGTGGATTCCTGAGCCTGCGGGTTCGAGACCTGCCTGGGCAACTTGGCAAGACCTCATCTCTACAATAAATCAAAAAAATTAGCCAGGCGTGGTAGCGTGCACCTGTAGTTCCAGCTACTTGGAAGGCTGAGGCGGAAGGATCGCCAGAGCCCAGCAGGTCGAGGCTGTGGTGGCTGGGAGCAGCCAATGCACTCCAGTCTGGGTGACAGAGTGAGACTCCAACTCAAAAAAAAAATTTTTTTACCAGTTTTGTATGCATGCGTGTAGTTCTGTATAATCTCATCACATGAGTAGATTTCCATAGACACCACCACAAATAAAGATACATAACTGTTCCATCACTGAAAGGTTATTTTACAGTCATATTCTCCTCTCCTCCCTTCCTCTTCTCTCCCCCATTCCTGAGAATGTTTTATGTTTTCTTTTTTTTTTTGAGTTGGAGTCTCACTGTCGCCCAGACTGGAGTGCAGTGGCTGCTCCTCACCACCGCAGCCTCGACCTGCTGGGCTCTGGCGATCCTTCTGCCTCAGCCTTCCAAGTAGCTGGAACTACAGGCGTGCCCTACCACACCCGGCTAATTTTTTGATTTCTTGTAGAGATGAGGTCTTGCCTGCCCAGGCAGTTCTTGAACCCGCGGGCTCAGGCAGTCCACTCGCCTCAGCCTCCCAAAGGTGTGGGATTACAGGCTGAGCCACCGAGCCCAACTTCTTTTTTTTTTGGAGTTGGAGTCTCATTCCATTTCACAGGCTGAAGTGCAGTGGCATGCTCACAACCACCCTGGCGTCGATCCGCTGGTCTCCAGTAATACTTCCACCTCAACCTTCCAAGTACCTGGAACTACAGGCACACGCTACCATGCCCAGCTATCTTTTTTTATTTATTGTAGAGCCAAGGTCTCTCCAAGTTGCCTGGGCTGATCTCGAACCCACGGGCTCAGGCAGTCCACTCGCCTCAGCCTCCCAAATTGCTGGGGTTACAGGCTGAGTCACCGATCCCAACCTCTTATATTTGATATTGTTCACTAACCCAAAAGAGAAAGGGCAGATACCCCCATTGATTTCTGTGCTGTTCTGAATGCATGAAGCAGATAGGAGCACATAACTAGGAAGTTGTGGGACCTTCTGTGCCCACCAGCAGGAAAATCATTAATAGTAACACAAAGAGACCTCCCAAAAGAAATGAGTTTTATTCCTATAATTGGCTAGTTTCCTGGAAAATGTACATTGGCTCTGTCTAGATAAGCACTTAGCATGGTACTTAAAACTGATAGAAACTCAACAAATATTTATCAGGCAAATACACTGATACAACTGGGAGAAAAGCATTCCCGATCTGGTTCCTGAGTGAAATGTGAAACAATTCTCCATTTGTTCCAGAGGGCAGTTGTTTTCATAGGAAAGCTTAGAGGAATAAATGCAAATTTTTCTGTAAGCAACAAAAGCTTAGAGAAAAATAGACAAGCCAGCAGGTCATCAGTTTGGTTTTCCTATTTACATTTCCTTAATTTATTTCTTTAAGCAGGAGAAAATCAAAAACAGACTAAAATGCTGACTAAAGTCTTGCCTGAAACATCGGGGTTGTAAAATCCCACCTTGGTCCCTCTCCTCAGCATCGTGCAGGTTGCCTTCTGACAGGAGGGAGACACAGCTAATGTGACTGGTTAGATAATCATAGTTACCAAGTTCAGAATGCTTACCTCGGTAGTTGGCACAGCGCTAAGGACTTTAGCCATAATATCTCATTTAATCCACAAACAACCTTGTGAGCTGTGTAATTTTATTATCTTTATTTTATAGTTAAGAAAACAGACTTCAAGAACTTAAATAGTTTGCTTAAGTTCACACAACTGGTGAGTGGCAGAAGTGGGATTTGAACTCAGGTTAGTGGACCCACCCTAGGCAGCCTTGGCATTCGTTAGGTCTAAGGTATAATGTAGAAATCCACATAGAGTACCTTTTTTTCTTTTCATTTTAGTGACAGGGTCTTGCTTTGTCACCTAGGCTGGAGTGCAGTGACATGATCGTAGCTCACTTCTTCCCTGAACCCCTGGGTTCAAGGGATCCTCCCCCCTCAGCCTTTTGAGCACCTAGAACTATAGGCCTGCACCACCACACCAGGCCACACACAGGACTTTTGAAAGCTCCCCAGGTGATTCTGACATCCTGAATCTTTGGGAAGCATTGCTAGAATCTACTTCCTGCAAAGGAATCCCCTGCTATCTAAATAGGGTGTGAAACCGGGCTCAGTGGCTCAACCTGTCATCCTGCGCTTTGGGAGGCTGAGGTGAGTGGATTGCCTGAGCCCGCGGGTTCGAGACCCGCCTGGGTAACTTGGTGAGCCCTCATCTCCACAATAAATAAAAAATTAGCCGGGTGTGGTAGTGCAC
>NW_007252984.1:594042-605232 GCF_000164805.1 Carlito syrichta | reverse complement strand
GGCGGGTCTCAAACCCGTGGGCTCAGGCAATCCACTCACCTCAGCCTCCCAAGGCGCGGGATTACAGGTTGAGCCACCAAGCCCAGCTTGGTGTAGATCTTTAAGTTTTTGCATTTACTTTTCCTTTGAAAAGAGAAGACCTAGTAGAGAGATGGGAACTCTGGATAGGAAGAAATAAAAAATAGAAACACTTACTACTAAAAAAAGCCTCATTTAATCTGAAGCATAGATATATTTTGGCAAATGGAGATATAAAATTGGACCTCATTAAATGTTCTTAGTGAAATCTAAAGAGTGCTCTATGAGGAATGAGTGTGTGAACTGACGTAAAAAGTGGTTTTGTATACACAGGCTGACAAAACACTAACTAGATTTGTCATTCCATTCACAAGAACAAGGAGGGAAAAGATCTCAAATCACACTTGATTTCAACACACCAAGCCAAACAACTAATAAACCGCCCACAAAGAATGAAACTGTTTTGAACTCGTCATTCTGCAGATACAAATTATAATACCAAGATATGCATAAAATTGTGTAAGGTAGACAGCGACTGACTTTTTATTGAAAGGAGGAGGAGTCAAAGATCCTGAAGGGCTGGGGCTGCCTGCAGTCAGTCTCTAGAGAACTTCCTGTTGTCACCACACCTCTGGGTGAGTTGTCTGAGCTCGCTGTGAGCAAAACCCACAGTGGAAACTCTTTAGGCTCTGGGAAGTCAATCATTCTTCTTGTGAATGTGACACACATCCTGTCCAGTTCCATATGCGGAGATTATATTTATTCATCACTTTGATATGCTTGGTGCGATCAGGTAGGTCATGTACTGAATGTTTTTCTTCACTACTTTAAAACAGGTAATTAGCAGTATTGTCATTTTGTATTTTATCATCCCATTTCCTTCAGTGAACTTTTAAAGTTTCATATGGTTGTTTTTAAGGAAAGAAGATACGAGTTCAATTAACTTTCTAATCCTGATTTTTTTTTCTCAATAGTAAAACAAGTTATTTATTTGAATTAATTTCTTTTTAGGTACAAAAATCAAATATGCTGAAAAAAATCTAGAATAGTTTTACTTTCTTCCACAACTAAGTTTTCTGTGCCTTTTAACCTCTGTGAAATGAGATCACTTATTTTCTGGAAATTTAAAAACATATTTATGGTATGTAATGTACAGAGGGTGGGTTTTTATGCTTTATTTTTAATTTTTTGAGTTGGGAGTCTCACTCTGTTGCCCAGGCTGGAGTTCAGTGGCATGCTCACGGCCACCGCAGCCTTGACCTGCTGGGTTCAAAGTGACCTTTCTGCCTCAGCCTCTCAAGTAACTGGAACTACAGGCACATACCACCGCACCCAGCTAATTTTTTTATTTATTGTAGAAACGTGTGTAGGAACATTTCTGTTGTATGTGGTTGCTAGTTACTATTGGGAACATAGATTTATCTCTGTATATGAGGGTTTTTTTTCTTTTTAAAAGTTATTTATTTAGAATAAATTCCAAGGAATAGTTTTACTAGTTCAAAGGACATGAACATTTTTTTTTTTTGAGTTGGAGTCTCACTCTGTCACCCAGACTGGAGTGCAATGACATGCTCCCGGCCACCGCAGCCTCAACCTGCTGGGCTCTGGTGATCCTTTCACCTCAGCCTTCCAGGTAGCTGGAATTATAGGTGCATGCTACCACGCCTGACTAATTTTTTATTTATTGTAGAGATGAGGGCTTGCCAAGTTGCCTAGGCGGGTCTCAAACCCGCGGGCTCAGGCAATCCACTCACCTCAGCCTCCCAAAGTGCTGGGATTACAGGCTGAGTCACTGAGCCCAGCTGACATGAACATTTTTATGGATCCTAATATATAACATATTTTCCACTTGCCCTGCAAAACAAATTATACTAATCTTCATTACCACAAGCTAAACACCAGTTTCCCATGTATATCTCTGCATAGAAAGTTAGAAACATGGCAACTTAATTTTTTTGTGGCCTGCCTTTTTTTTTTTTTGAGTCAGGGTCTCATTCTGTCCCCCAGACTGGAGTGCAGTGGCACAATCACAGATCACCAAAGTCTTGAAAACTTCTAGGCTCAAGTGATCCTACCTCTTCAGCCTTCCAAGTAGCTGGAACTACAGGTGTACACCACCATGCCCAGCTAATTTTTAAATTTTTTTGTAGAGATAAGGTTTTGCTATGTTGCCCAGGCTGGTCTTGAATTCATGGGCTCAAATAATCTTTCATCTGTCTTCCAAAGTGCTGAGATTATAGGCACGAGCCACTGCACCCAGCCTTAACTTGCCTTTTTACTTAACATCTTCTCATAAGTAAAGTCTTTTTGTTTTTCTCTGAGTTTTCTTCCTAGGAAAAGTGAGAATTTGTTTTAAATGATTCTAGGAGATTGCATGATAGAATCTAAGCAGAGACACACAAGGATAAACCTCTATAGCTAGAAGGGAAAAACATAATTATAGCTGTAAGCTAAATCTAGACTTCTCAGTATCTATAAAACCATGAACTTGGAATTTTCTTGGGTGAGAGTATTGAATAATATGCCTTTGACAGCAGAAACTATTAATCATATGTACATTGATATTTTGTTTTTCCCTTTTTTTGCCTTCCCCTCCAAAAATTAGCAAATATTAAGATGGGATTCAGAAATTCCAAGTATACAAGTCATTCACTTTTAGAGAGCTTTGCTTTTTTTGTTTTAATCTTTGTGAAATCATGTTAGGAATGTTTGCCATAATCTTAGCAGTGAGCAAAGTGATGGCTAGCAAACTCTAAAGTATACTCGAAGCCCCTGGAGGTTTGCTTAGAATGCCGAGACTCCACCTCCAGTAATCCAGACTTAGTGGTTCTGGGCTAAGATCCTAGAATCTTAATTAATTTTTTTTTTTTTTTGAGAGACAGGTTCTCACTATGTTGTCCAGGTTGGAGTGCAGTGACTATTTGCAGACATGATCAGAGTGCACTATAACCTCCAACTCCTGGACTCAAGGGATCCTACCACCTCAGCCTCCCTAGTACCTGGGACTACAGATGTGTGCCACTGTGTCTGCCAGGAATCTGCATTTTTAACAATCTCTCAAGGTTTTTCAACTGCAGGTGGTCCAAAGAACACAGTTTTATAAATATTGTTCTATATGAAGGCCTCTTGTTAGAAGTTTATTTTTATTTTTGAGTTGGAGTATCACTCTATCTTCCAAACTGGAGTGCAGTGCTGTAACCTCAACCTCAACCTCAACCTCCTGGGCTCAGGTGATCCTTCCACCACAGGCTCCAAAGTGGCTGGAACTACAGGTGCACACCACCACGCCCAGCTAATTTATTTTATTTTATTTTTTTGTAGATACAAGGCCTCACTATGTTGCCTAGGCTGGTTTCAAACTCCTGGGCTCAAGCAGTCCTCCTGCCTTGGCCTCCCAAATTGCTGGGATTACAGGCACCTCACAGTACGTGGCCTCATATGTACTTCTAAAAGTTACTCTGCAATCTATCTTTTGGCCTATGGCAACTGTGTAAAACTAGGTAGATATTTTCCAGAGAAAATAGCCAAAACCAGAGAGAATTATTTCCTCAGATTAGAAATGTTCTTGAAGGATTGAGAACTGTGTATTTGTATCTGACTCATCTTTCTCAACCAAGTTGGCAAAGGTGAGTGAGGGGGTGTGAATGTGCATATTTATACACATGATTAAGAAATGAGAAAAGCTGGCATCTTATTTGTTTTCTCGATTGCATCCTAAAGAAATACAGCTGCTGGTTAAAAGCAAATGTGTCCTTCTTGCCTGTCTCTGCCTGGAGTAAAAGAGCAAGAAATGTGTCACCAGGTTTGACCCTGGCCAACTGTGATCCCTTCACAGTCTGGTTCTTAACAAATTTTTAATGTCAAATTCAGTGTGGTCTTCTACATACAAAATATAACCTCAGTTATTTTTCAGATTTCAAAATCTTAATATTAATAGAATTTCATGACAGGGACATGTCTCCTCCCCCTTCTACTTGTCTTTGAAAAAACAGGCATCCATGGCTATTGGTGGCTGACACCTGTAATCCTAGCACAGGTGTGGTTCACACCTGTAATCCTAGCACTAGGTCAAGGCAGGAGGAGTTCAAGATCAGCCTGGTCAACTTTGTCTTTAAAAAAAAAAAAACAGCATCCAGCTCATTTTCTAATAGCTCCAAGGCAAGGTTTCTGGCCTAAAATCTAAAATATCTTCAGATTTTTACTTCTTGGACTTCTTTTTGGAAATTTATTCAGAACAGTACTTTTACATAGGTGCATAAGAGTGCTCAAGCATGGGTTACTGGAAATATTCTGGCTTCATTAATGCATGGTGAACTTTTATCTCAGATACTAACAAACATGCAGAGTCCTGGAAAACATTTTTCTTTTTTTGAGTCAGAGTTTCACTCTGTCTCCCAGGTTGGAGTGCAGTGGCGTGCTCACGGCCACACCAACTTCAACCTGTTGGGCTCAGGCGATCCTTCTGTCTCAGCCTTTCAAGTAGTTGGAATTACAGGCATGAGCCACCACACCCAGATAATTTTTTGATTTACTGTAAAGATGAGGTCTCACCAAGTTGCCCAGACTGGTCATGAATCCCTGGGCTCAGGCAATCCTCTTGCCTCGGCCTCCCAAAATGCCGGGATTACAGGCTTGAACCACATCGCCAGGTATAATATATATAACATATCTCTTATATATATATATTTTGAGTTGGAGTCTCACTCAGTCGCCCAGACTGGAGTGCAGTGGCCGCTCCTGGCCATCTCAGCCTCAACCTGTTGGGGCTTCGGCGGTCCTTCCGCCTCAGCCTTCCAAGTAGCTGGAACTATAAGCATACAATACCACGCCCAGCTGATTTTTTGATTTATTGTAGAGATGAGGGCTCGCCAAGTTGCCCAGGTGGGTCTTGAACCCGCGGGCTCAGGCAATCCACTCACCTCAGCCTCCCAAAGTACTGGGATTACAGGCTGAGTCACCGAGCCTGGTTTATTTTTTTTTATTTTTTTATTTTTTATTTTTTGAGTTGGAGTCTCACTCTGTCGCTCAGACTGGAGTGCAGTGGGCGCTCCCGGCCACCGCAGCCTCGACCTGCTGGGCTCCGGCGATCCTTCCGCCTCAGCCTTCCAAGTAGCCGGAATTACAGGCGTGCGCTACCATGCCCGGCTGATTTTTTGATTTATTGTAGAGATGAGGTCTCGTTGCCCAGACGGGTCTCGAACCCGCGGGCTCAGGCAATCCACTCACCTCAGCCTCCCAAAGGCGCGGGATTACAGGCTGAGCCACCGAGGTCGGCTATATTTTTATTTATTGTCGAGACGAGTTCTCGCCAAGTTGCCGGGGCTGGTCTCGAACCCGTGGGCTCAGGCAATCCTCTCACCTCGGCCTCCCAAGGTGTGAGGATTACAGACTGAGACACCGAGCTCAGCCCAAAAAAATTTTTTTAGAGACAGGGTCTCCATCTGTCACACAGGCTGGAGCGTAGTGATGAGATTATGGCTCTCTGTGATCTCGAACTTGTGGGCTTAAGAGACCCTCCTGCCTCAGTCTTCTGAGTAGCTGGGACTATCAGCACATGACAACATGCCCAACCAGTTTGTTAATTTTTTTGGAGAGACAGAGTCTCATTATGTTGCCCAGGCGGGTCTCAAACAAACTCTTAGCCTCAAGCACTCTTCTTGCCTCAGCCTCCCAACCCCTAGACTCATAGGCCTGATACCTTCATTATTAACCATAAACCGACTTGGAGCCGGACTCGGTGGCTCAGCCTGTAATCCTGTGCCTTTGGGAGGCTCAGGTGAGTGGATTGCCTGAGCCCGCGGGTTCGAGACCTGCCTGGGAAGCGAGACCTCATCTCTACAATAAATCAAAAAATTAGCCAGGCGTGGCAGCGCGTGCCTGTAATTCTGGCTACTCAGAAGGCTGAGGCGGAAGGATCGCTGGAGCCCAGCAGGTCGAGGCTGCGGTGGCCGGGAGCGGCCACTGCACTCCAGTCTGGGCGACGGAGTGAGACTCCAACTCAAAAATAAATAAAATAAAAAAAACTGACTCGGCCTTATCGAGAAGCTTAATGTGAACCCACCTTTGCTTCCTGACTCTCATAGAATCTCAGGACTTCCTCTCCTCTTGCACACACTTAAAATTCGCTCATCAGTGGGTTATTTCTGTTCACAATTTCATCTTTTTTCTCAGATGTCTTTTTAGATGTAAATGAGGAGTCTTCTCTCTTTGAAGAGTTTATCCTCCCTCAGAAATATGGGAAATGAAATCAGTTCCTCCAAAAGCAGGTAGAAGCTAGAAGCCAGAGCTGAGTGAGGCAAGGGGACGGCATAGGCAGCTTTAGTGAGCTTCAGGGCAGGGGGTCTTGTGAAGACAGTGGACAAAAGAATCCCTTGGAAGTTTCATCAGAAAGGGAGAAAAATTGCCGGTGATCATTCTCGTTTCAGGAAATCACACTTTCCTGTCTGTCTGGGATTCACGGGAAATTAATTAATCTAGAGAAACAGTTGTCTATCCATCCCAATTTTCTCTCACAAAGGAACACAAAGCAGTCCCTAATTTTGAGAATAAAAGTAATTTATCTGTACAAAAACAGTTATGAAACCCTCCTCAACAGACTGACCAAGGTGGAGGGCTTTATTTAACCTACAGTGATAGAAAATGGAGGCCCTTCAGCCTCTTCCTCCAAGGGGAAAGGAAATGAATTGGTAAACTGGGAGTCTGGTTCTATTTTGACAGAAAGAGCGAAACTTCTGCCCTCTGTCACCATCACAAGACTTTACATCTTTTCACTCTGACCTTCCCTTTAAATTAATTATAGGGACTCTTTTTTTTTCTTTCTTATTGAGACAGGGTTTCTCCCTGTTAACCAAGCTGGAATGCAGTGGTACACCCACAGATCACTGCAGCCTCAAACTTCTGGGCATCAGCAATCTTCCTCCCGCAACCTCTTGAGTAGCTAGGACTACAGATGTGTGTCACCATGCCGGCTATTTATTTAATTTTTTTTGAGTTGGAGTCTCACTCTGTCATCCAGACTGGAGTGCAGTAGCCACTCCCGGCCACCGCAGCCTCGACCTGCTGGGCTCCAGCGATCCTTCCGCCTCAGCCTTCCAAGTGGCTAGAACTGCAGGCACACGCCCGGCTCATTTTTGATTTATTGTAGAGATGAGGTTTCGCCAAGTGGCCCAGGTGGGTCTTGAACCCATGGGCTCAGGCAATCCACTCACCTCAGCCTCCCAAAGGCGCGCGATTACAGGCTGAGCCACTGAGCCCGGCTTGTGTTCTTATATAATGGCTGGCTGTTCCTTGTTCCTGGTCTCCTGCTCTTTTCTTCCTTGCTGGCAATTTATGAGGGTTGACAATGGTGTGTGAAGAAACTAAATGGCACAGGGTTTGTGTGTGTGTGTGTGTGTGTGTGTGTGTGTGTGTGTGTGCGTGTGTGTGTGTGTGTGTGTGTGTTTATTTTTATGGTTCTTTTTTATTGCAGAACTTTTATGAACTTTTCCCACTTGGCCCAAAGTCTGGGAGGATATTTTGATAAACATATATAGTGTGCATGTTTTTTCTTTTGCCTTGGGTTCAGTGTGGCTCCATGCAGCACCACCTGACGGATTAGCATTTATTTTGATTATTTTACAGATGCAAAACCTGGGCCCAGAGAGTTAAGGCAATTAAAACAGAGGTCACATAGCTAGTAGGCAGCGGAGTTGGACCTCAAACCTTGGTCTTACTCCACAACTCATGCTTTTTCCAAAACTGTGTTGTATTTTGTTTATGACATGAGACCAGGATTGGCAAACATTTTCTGTAAAGAGCCAAATAGTGAATATTTTCAGCTTCGTGGGGCACTGGTTACAACCACTTAACTCTGCCTTCGAGTAGGAAAGCAGCCATGGACAATACATAAATGGACCTGGCCAGATTTAACCTGCAGGTAACCATGCATTAGATTATAACAAAGCATTGTCAGGCACAAGTATGCTTTTGTTAAAGAGGTCATAACCAGGTTGCCCTGATATTCTACTGGGATACATTTCTTTTAATCTAAGAGAGGGAAGGCAATAAATGATCATCATGTCTGCTCTAAACAGAAGTCTGAATTCCTCATCGAAGGGTGTCAGAAGCCGGACTCGGTGGCTCAGCCTCTAATCCCGCGCTTTGGGAGGCTGAGGTGAGTGGATTGCCTGAGCCTGTGGGGTTGGGATCCACCTGGGCAACTTGGCGAGACCTCATCTCTACAATAAATTAAAAAATTAGCCGGGTGTGGTAGTGTGCACCTGTAGTTCCAGCTACTTGGAAGGCTGAGGCGGGAGGATCGCCAGAGCCCAGCAGGTCGAGGCTGCGGTGGCCAGGAGCGGCCACTGCACTCCAGTCTGGGCGACAGAGTGAGACTCAAAAAAAAGGGTGTCAGAGACATCACCCATGCAACTGTAATTTTCCAATTGTAAACAGGGAAATGGCATTTGAGAGTAATTGAATTTCAAAGTAGCCTGAAAAGGACAGGCAAAATGTCTCCTGTTTCAGATAAACTCTAATAGAAGAGGTTAACCTTCAGAAACCAGTTTAACATGTTTTGTCGTTACTTGGTTGCACTCTGTTAATACTACCTCTGAGCAACCTTGACTTTGTAGCAAAACAGCAAAATAAGGCAAAAGGGGTTTGCTTTCTGATGGCATACAAGTAGTTGATCACTTTAAAAATACCAGTACCTGCATAGGACAACCCCTTTGGGTCCTCTCCCACTGTAGGAGTTTTACTGTCCTCTCAATAAATCCTGCTTTCTCACTTTCTGGTTGTACATGTCCCTTAAAAAAAAAAAAAAGAACCCCACATAAATCAGAACTAAAAGAACTATATTAATGTGGGGGGGGAGCCATTGAACAAATTTACTATTCGCAGATATCTCATGCTTGCATGCTAGACAATTTGGGACCCACTATTGTCTGTCCAATATTGCCAAAGCCCCTAGAGAAGGGCATGGCAAGAGAGGAGAAGGGCATGACAAGGGTTGAAGGCTCCTACACCTACCCACATTCCTGAGAGTTAACACAAGGTGCTCTTTCTCTTATCTTCTATGCATTCCCAGTAAGTAACTTCAAAGAATCCTTAACTTCCCTGCAGACCATGCTCAATTAACTGAGAGATGTAAATCCCCATTTACTCCCTTTTCTTAGTAGTCACAAGATTGAATAATACAGTATCAAGGTAATTGTAAGTCTTGTGATTTGTATAAATTTTGCATATAACAACATGTAGTAATATATGGTGTCTTAGGCCTTGTTAATGCCCTTCACTCTATAGCAAGCTTGATTAACGCTTCTGCCTGGTGTTACTGATAAAAGCTGTAAGATACTACTGGTAACTGGTGCCAAGAAATGTGGACCATAAATGTCATTATTGACAAAATGTGGCTGTGACTTAAGTTTTATACAATGCTTTGCTAGTCACATAATCAATATATAGGTACCAACTATTCTGAACTTATAAAAGCAGACTGTAAAACTTGAAGGGTGAGCAGAACCATTTTAGAAAGGCCAGAAACCCAACTTTGCTCCCTGGATTTGAGTTCAGAAATAAACTTCTTTCTACCAGTTTTCCTGCCTCTCAATTTATTGGTGTTGAGGGTAGCAGCTGAGCGTTACTCAGACAGTAACAGTCCAACAAAAAGACAAGTTTCTCTGCTAGGTGCTGGAGCCACAATATTGGACAAAAAACAAAAGAGGATCTGCCCTTAAGAAGTAATTTGTGGCCAGGCTCAGGAGCTCAGCCTGTAATCCCAGCATTTTGGGAGGCTAACGCGAGTGGATTACCTGAGCTCACGGGTTCAAGACCAGCCCAGGGAACTTGGCGAGACCTTGTCTCTACATTGAATAAAAAAAAATTGGCTAGGCGTGGTAGCACCTGCCTGTATTTCCAGCTACTTGGAAGACTGAGGCAGAAGAATCACCTAAGCCTAGCAGGTGCCACTGCACTCCAACCTGGATGACGAAGTGAGGCTCCGACTCAAAAAAAAAAAAAAGAAAAAAGAAAATAAGAAAGAAGTAATTTGTAACATGGCCCAAGATGATTTTTTAAAATGTTACTAATTCAGCTGGGCTCGGTGGCTCAGCCTGTAATCCCGCACCTTTGGGAGGCTGAGGTGAGTGGATTGCCTGAGCCCGTGGGTTCGAGACCCACCTGGGCAGCAAGATCTCATCTCTACAATAAAAAAAATCAGCCGGGCATGGTAACACATGCCTGTAATTCCGGCTACTCGAAAGGCTGAGGCGAATGGATTGCCAGACACCAGCAGGTGAGGCTGCGGTGGCTGGAAGCGCCCACTGCACTCCAGTCTGGGCGACCGAGTGAGACTCCAACTCAAAAAAAAAAAAAAAAGTTACGAATTTGGGGGGAAAATTTTAAACAAAGATCATCAGAAATGAAATGTATGGTCGGGCTCAGTGGTTCATGCTGCTAATCTCAGCACTCCGGAAGGCCGAGACAGGAGGATTGCTTGAGCCCAGGAGTTCAATACCAGCCTAGGTAACATAGTGAGATCTTGTCTCCACACACAAAAAAAATTGAAAAAATTAGATGGGTGTGATGATACAGGCCTGAAGTTCCAGCCAGTCGCTAGAAAGGCTGAAGCAGAAGAGAGGATCACCAGAGTCCAGCAGGTCAAGGCTGCAGTAAGCCATGATTCTGCCACTGTACTTCCTGGGTGACAGGAAGGTGAGATGCACTACTCATATTATTTCCAGATGATATAAGAGAAAGAAGATTTCTGATTCCCTGAGCATGTCAAGCTCCTTATGTATGTATGTACGTATTTGAGTTAGAGTCTCACTCTGTCACATAGGCTGGAGGGCAGTGGCACACTCATGGCCACCCCAGCATTCACCTGCTGGGTTCAGGTGATCCCTCTGCCTCAGCCTTACAAGTAGCCGGAACTACAGGAACGAGCTACCATGCCCAGCTAATTTTTTAACATATTGTAGAGACAAGGTCTCACCAAGTTGCCCAGGCTGGTTACAAACCCCTGGGCTCAGGCAATCCTCTTGCCTTGGCCTCCCAAGCTCCCTATTTAAATTCTTATTTTACTCTGTATCTCTGTTATGTTGCACATATCACAAGTAGCAATTTTATACTTACTTGTGTTGTTTTGTTTTGTTTTTTTGAGTTGGAGTCTCACTCTGTCACCCAGACTGGAGT
>NW_007252984.1:592086-593898 GCF_000164805.1 Carlito syrichta | reverse complement strand
CCAAGTTGCCCAGGTGGGTCTTGAACCCGCGGGCTCAGGCAATCCACTCACCTCAGCCTCCCAAGGTGCAGGATTACAGGCTGAGCCACCGAGCCCGACTTCTTACTTGTGTTTTATTTCATTGCTGCCTGACTCTCCCTCTAAAATGCCATCTGAAATAGAATCTAGGATTAATAGACTCTTGCTGAATGAATTGCACATATTTTCTGAGGATGAGGGGGAATATCTGTAAAGCTTTTATAATATTTAGTATTGAGTAAGAGGATCAAGAAATTCTGTTTTGTACTCAATACTTAGAATGGACTTCTGTAGGGCACAGTGCCATTACAAAAATAACTAAGACATTTAAAAAATATATGAAGTCAGAATGGGTCTATCAAATGAAAACTAGAAATCCATTTGTTTTGCCCTTCTTGCCTTTCAAAAGCTGCCAATTTTAAGGGCTTCTAGTAATATTAGGCCAGTGTGCCACAAGCCACATAACTGAGTCCTTGGAAGGCTGAGAAAAGGAGGCAGGTTGAGTCATTCTATAGATTTTTTTTTTTGAGTTGGAGTCTCACTCTATTGCCCAGGCTGGAGTGCGGTGGCACACTCACGGCCACCCCAGCGTCAACCTGCTGGGTTCCAGTGATCCCTCCACCTCAGCCTTCCAAATAGCTGGAACTACAGGTGTCTACTACCATGCTCAGCTAATTTTTGATTTATTGTGGAGACAAGGTCTCACCAAGTTGCCTGGGTTGGTCTCGAACCCACAGGCTCAGGCAATCCATGTATCTCAGCCTCCCACAGTGCTGGGATTACAGGCTGAGCCACCAAGCCTGGACCATTCCATAGATATTAAAATTGGCAACTACTGCTGAAAAATAGTTTTGGCCCCAAACTTCACCACATTTTTCTCAGCCTTCCAAGGACTCAGGTATGTGGCTTGTGGCACACTGGCCTAATATTACTCATTTGCCTTGAAATGAACAGCCATAGCAATTAAATAGCCTTCTTGGAAAAGGGATCTCTGTCTTCCCCCGCATGATGTCATTCAGAATTAATCCACAGAATTCCTTTATTGGGCAGATAGGTGACAAGTGAAAGATGACATAATTTATTCAGGCTACCTGGTGAGTCAGTCACAGGACCAGGAACAAACCCAGCTTTACTGATGGTTCAGAGTGGAAGGCTCAGCCCTACCCCATGGCACCCCCTGCTCAATGAGATGACTAATTAAACAGTTATTTGCTCTGGGACTTGCCCTACCTACAAGCAACCAGACAAGTTCATGTTCCCAGGAGCATGCAACCTACAAGAAGAGGAAATAAAAGAGACCGACAATGCCGGACTCAGTGGCTCAGCCTGTAATCCCGCGCCTTTGGGAGGCTGAGGTGAGTGGATTGCCTGAGCCCGCGGGTTCGAGACCCGTCTGGGCAACGAGACCTCATCTCTACAATAAATCAAAAAATCAGCCGGGCATGGTAGCGCACGCCTGTAATTCCGGCTACTTGGAAGGCTGAGGCGGAAGGATCGCCGGAGCCCAGCAGGTCGAGGCTGCGGTGGCCGGGAGCGGCCACTGCACTCCAGTCTGGGCGACAGAGTGAGACTCCAACTCAAAAAATAAAAAATAAAAAAATAAAAAAAAATAAACCAGGCTCGGTGACTCAGCCTGTAATCCCAGTACTTTGGGAGGCTGAGGTGAGTGGATTGCCTGAGCCCGCGGGTTCAAGACCCACCTGGGCCACTTGGCGAGCCCTCATCTCTACATAAATCAAACATCAGCTGGGCGTGGTATTGTATGCTTATAGTTCCAGCTACTTGGAAGGCTGA
>NW_007252984.1:590612-591950 GCF_000164805.1 Carlito syrichta | reverse complement strand
CTAAAAAAAAAAAAAAAGAGAGAGAGACCAACAGATGGAGAAAATGATTTACATTGCGAGCCTGCCTCATTGCACATGCTACTTGATGAAGCAGATAGAGTGAAAGGAGCAATGTGTGTTTAGGGTACTCGCTAGCTCTCTTCGGGAGGAGGGACTTCAGAACCTTCTTAACTTTTATCCTTCCATTTGAGATTTTTTTGCTCATGCTATTTGATAACATCACTCACCTGAGTACCAGAGCCTTTGCAAGGGTTTCTTTTTTATTTTATTTTATTTTTTGAGTTGGAGTCTCACTCTGTCACCCAGACTGAAGTGCAGTGGCCGCTCCCGGCCGTCGCAGCCTCAACCTGCTGGGGCTCCGGCAGTCCTTCCGTCTCAGCCTTCCAAGTAGCTGGAACTACAGGCGCGCGCTACCATGCCTGGCTAGGTTTTTGATTTATTGTAGAGAGTGCCACCATCTAAGGGGGCACTCTTGTCTGGCCAAGTTGCCCAGGCTGGTCTCGAACCCGCAGGCTCAGGCAATCAACTCACCTCGGCCTCCCAAAGCATGGGATTACAGGCTAAGCCACCGAGTCTGGTCTGCAAGAGTTTCAATGCCTTTGTAAGGAGTTTCAATACATGCATACATGAATGAGCCCTGGTTTTTAAGGATGGGCAGGGACCCCAGGATGAAAGCCACTCTGAGGCTCAGAATGAAGAAAAACCAACTCCTAGGTGTGCAAATATAGGTTCACTAATTTATTAATCCTAAATTCTCACAGGAGGAAGTCAGAATAGATGTTTCCCAGGGCACTCTTGTCTTCTGGTGGCCTGCTGCAAGTTAGCAGTTTTCCATTTCTGTTCCCTCTCCAAGGATGGCCATCTGTAGAGCCTTGCCTGCTCTCCCAAATACCTAAAGGATCATCACCAACTTGGAGCTGGGGAGTATTTATTATTCCAGATCAGCTGCTGAGTCCTCTACCATGTGCTGGACCCTGTGAGGGATACTCAGGACACACCCTTTCAAGTAGATTGTGGTCTAGCGAAATAGCACACGTGTACATAAATACCCACAATACACTGCTGAAAGTGTGTTCTCATGGTGCTGTCAATGAGATACATAAAGGGAGTTTCAGGAGTCCTGGCGTAAACGGCAGTCCTTATGGCTGGGAGGATTGGAGAAGGCTTCGTTTGGTGATTTTTGGGTTAGAACTTGAAGGACGAGCCAGGCTCGGTGGCTCAACCTGTAATCCCGCGCCTTTGGGAGGCTGAGGTGAGTGGATTGCATGAGCCTGAGGGTTCGAGACCCGCCTGGGCAGCGAGACCTCATCTCTACAATAAGTCAAAAAATCAGGCGGG
>NW_007252984.1:588514-590592 GCF_000164805.1 Carlito syrichta | reverse complement strand
AGCAGGTCGAGGCTGCAGTGACCGGGAGCGGCCACTGCACTCCAGTCTGGACGACTGAGTGAGACTCCAACTCAAAAAGAAAAAAAAAAGAACTTGAAGGACGGCAGGATTTGGAAGAATGGTGTTCCTGGTGAAACTCAAGGTCACTCCTAATGAGTTCTAAATCAAGTATGACTTTCCAACTTCATTCAACTAGATCCAGCCCCTTGCTGGGTGCTATTGAGAACATAAGAGCACCAGTTGCTTGTGGCCCAACTAAGGAAAGAACTGTTATGATGCCATGTCATTCTTATTTTCAGACACAGAGGAAACATGTTATTCGTTTACCAGACTGAGCTTTCCCAGTGCAGTGGTTGGTACGGAACTAAATGTGAAGCTGATACTCTACACAAGGAGAAACCTGACCTGCGCACAGGCCATCAACTCCACAGCTTTTGGGAACTTGAATGTGACCAAGAAAACTACCTTTATTATCCATGGATTCAGGCCTACCGGCTCCCCTCCAATCTGGATGGAGGACTTAGTAGGGGGTTTGCTCTCTGTCGAAGACATGAACGTGGTGGTTGTTGATTGGATTCGAGGAGCTACAACTGTATTATACAACCACGCCGCTAGTAAGGCCAAAAAAGTAGCCACAGTCTTGAAGGAATTTATTGACCAGATGCTGGTAAGAGAGAACTCTCTTAGATGATTGAGGGAAAAATTAAAACTGACCCATTATCTGGAGGTTTAGGGCCATAAGATGTCTTCAGTGAACAGGGGGACTATTCTGCAACATTTTGCAAATCCGAATAAGCCCCAGGGTGGGAAGGACTGCAATGTAAGACCCATAGGTATGGTTGTGCAGGCTGTGCACAGGGCACCATCTAAGGGGGCACTCTTGTCATTGTAGACATTATAGATTTATATATTTATTATGATAATTTTTGGCAGATGACAACAAAGTATCTTGAAGAAGGGGCAACGTTTTCTAACTCATATAAATGTATCTTATGGGTAGGAGAGTTTCTGTCTAGGGCTTTCCTGGTTTAAATGCCTAGAGCTTCCTCAACTTCTTTTTTTTCTTGCTTTCTCTCTCTCTCTTTTCTTTCTTTCTTTCTTTTTTCCTTTTTGAGTAAGAGTCTTCCAGGCTGGAGTGCAGTGGCACACTCATGGCTATCACAGCCTCAACCTGTTGGACTCAGGCAATCCTTCCACCTCAGCCTTCCAAGTAGCTGGAACTACAGGCGAGCACCACCCTGCTGTCTAATGTTTTGATTTCTTGTGGAGAAGAGGCCTGCCAAGTTGCCCAGGCTGGTCTGGAACCCCCTGGAACCCCTTCCCTCAGGCAATTTTTCTCACCTCTGCCTCCCAAAGTGCTGGGATTACAGGCTTGAGCCACAATGCCCAGCTCTGAATTTCTATAGCTGTACCTTTTGCTAGAAGTATCAAAAAGTTTAGTGACTTTTGGTTTAGATTACCCAAAACCAGAATTGTGACACATGGTCTGATGAGATAATTTATGCTTTTAGAAGACATGTAAAGCTTTTTTTTTTTTTTGAGTTGGTGTCTCACTGTGTTGCCCAGGCTGGAGTGCAATGGCACCATCATGACTCACCACTGCCTTGACCTTCTGGGCTCAGGTAACCCTTCCGCTTCAGCTTCCCAAGTAGCTGGGACTACAAGCATGCACCACCATGCCCTGCTAATTTTTTAATTTTTTGTAGAGATGATATCTCACTGTGTTGCCCAGACTAGTCTCAACTTCCTGGGCTCAACTAATCCTTTCACCTTGATCTCCCAAAGTGCTAGGATTACTGACTTGAGCTACTACACTGGGCCACAAGACTTCCAAATCTTTATTTTTTTATTTTATTTTTTATTTTTTGAGTTGGAGTCACACTCTGTCGCCCAGACTGGAGTGCAGTGGCCTCTCCCGGCCACCACAGCCTCGACCTGCTGGGCTCCGGCGATCCTTCCGCCTCAGCTTTCCAAGTAGCCGGAATCACAGGCATGCGCTACCACGCCCGGCTGATTTTTTGATTTATTGTAGAGATGAGGTCTCGCGGCCCAGGCGGGTCTCGAACCCACGGGGAATC
>NW_007252984.1:587639-588494 GCF_000164805.1 Carlito syrichta | reverse complement strand
CACTCACCTCAGCCTCCCAAAGGCGCGGGATTACAGACTGAGCCACCGAGCCCAGCTTGATTTCCAAATCTTAAACCTTAAATATTTTTTGTTGATCTATTTTATGAATTGCCCTTGTAAAGAACAACAAAAAAATTACGTGAAATTAAGCTAATTTCAGAGATAGGTGTGGTGGCCCCTGTGGCTCAGAATGACATGAGTTATACAAACTCCCCACCTAAGCCACAGTCCTGGGAAAGTGAGTATTTTGTTTGGTTGTTTTTTGGTTTTTTTTTTTTGAGTTGGACTCTCACTCTGTCGCCCAGACTAGAGGGCAGTGGCCGCTCCCGGCCACCGCAGCCTCGACTGCTGCGATCCTTCCACCTCAGCCTTCCAAGTAGCTGGAACTACAGGCACGTGGTACCACGCCCGGCTAATTTTTTGATTTATTGTAGAGATGAGGTCTCACCAATTTGCCCAGATGGGTCTCGAACCCGCAGGCTCAGGCAATCCACTCACCTCAGCCTCCCAAGGCCCGGGATTACAGGCTGAGCCACCGAACCCGGTTGAAAGTGAGTATTAAAGTGACTAATGACAAGCTGTCCCAGCAGCCTATGGCCAGAGTGGTCCACACTCACCCCAACTTCTTTTCTCCTTTCCCTTCCTCCCCAAGGTGATTCCATTAACTGAGCCAGTATGAAGATAGGGGAGGGAGTTCATCAAAATGTACCATTACCCCCTCCCCAATCTGGAAGGTTTTAAAGATGTCTCGGCTTAGTTTCTATCAGAAGTGTGACTGGGCTCGGTGGCTCAGCCTGTAATCCCGCGCCTTTGGGAGGCTGAGGTGAGTGGATTGCCTGAGCCCGTGGGTTCGAG
>NW_007252984.1:583214-587379 GCF_000164805.1 Carlito syrichta | reverse complement strand
CAGCAGGTCGAGGCTGCGGTGGCTGGGAGCGGCCACTGCACTCCAGTCTGGGTGATGGAGGGAGACTCCAACTCAAACAAACAAACAAACAAAAAACAGAAGTGTGAATGGAGCCACCATGGCATAAAGGTTGAGGCACAGTTTGAAGGTGGACAGACTGGTTTGAATCCTGCTCTGTCCCCTCCCAACCGTCTGACCTGGAACAGATGACTTCAACTCTGGGCCCCAGTTTCCTCATTCGTGTAATCAAAAGAATAGTATTTACTTAGCAGGAGCATTGTGACACTTAAATGAGACAACAGAGGGTGCTTAGAAATATTTCTCCAAAGTCAATGACTAGGAAATTTTCCCAAATTGATGTCAATTCCTTGGCCCCTTGCAATTTATAATGATGGACCTCTTGAAATTCCAGGCAAAAGGGGCTTCTCTTGATGACATTTACATGATTGGAGTAAGTCTGGGAGCCCACATAGCTGGGTTTGTTGGACAGAAGTACAATGGGCAGCTGGGGAGGATTACAGGTAAGTGACTGTGAACGGGCATGGGGCAGCGGTCTGGGCAGGATGTTTATTGAAGGAGCATTATATGGGCAATCCAATTTCTTTGGGGGGAAGCTGGCTCTTCCAATTACTTAACCTCTCTGAACATGGGTCCTCTTGTGCAAAAGGAAGACCATAATAGTATTAACCTATAGTTATTATTTAATAAAGTATAAGTAAAGTGCTTTGTAAACTGTACATGCCATATGTTAAGTTAAAGATCTCAGTGGGACCTCCAAAAATGTTAGGTTAAAATACATTCCAGCAGGGCCTCCAAAATGTTAGGTTAGACCTGCTGGGGAGGGGTTGTATGAACCGCGAGAAAGATGCAAAGAATTGCACAGAAGTTACATGGGAAAATATAGTTTATATAAAAATATATAAACTATATTTTCCCATGTAACTTCTGTGAGACAACGTGAGAGAGAGAGAAGAGGTTCACCTCTTCAAGTTAGGGGAGGAGGACACGGTTAGGAAACATGGCGACCATGGCTCAAGGAGCCACATGCTTAGATCATGGCTTAGCAGAGCAGACTGGCTCCTTGAGGTGGAATGCTATTAAACATTCCCCTTTGTTGGGGGCAGGTCATTAAGGTGGTTGAGTGATGGTCTGCTACACATCACAAAGGGGCAGGTAAACGCAGGTACTGATGGTGGGTGATGGACAGCAGGCAGATGAATGTGTTAGTCACATGACTGCTGCCATGGTGATGGAATCTGTTTGTGTCATGAAGGTCATGAAGAGCCAATTAGGTTAACTTGTTTACAAAACAATCTGGGGAGGGCATTGTGAAGCAATTATCAATAGCTACCTCTGAGAAGCTGGTTCTGACCTTGGCTAGTGATTAGAGGGTAAAGTGAAATGCTAGAGAAACATGACAATTCTAAGCAATGTTAAAATGACTGCTCATTGGGTATATTGACTCCATGTTATGTCCTTTCATCATAGAAAAGATTAGTGGTGATTCTGTTTTTCTTATGGCTGGAAAAACAGCTATGTCCCATGGGGATCTGATCTGTGTACCCCAAACAGCCTTTTCCCCTTCGTTTAATCCAAGATAGTTTTGGCTATCTACCTTATACACTTTAGATCCTAGGCACAACAAGAGGCTTGGCTTGTGATAAGAAAATGAGATGGAAATTTTGGTGGCTGAAGCATTCTCTCTAAATATCAGCTTTCAGGCCAACATTGAAAAAAACACTCAGAAACACAGCAGGTCACATCCCAAACAATGAGTCCTGTGCTGGGATCTCTTGCCTAGTGCTTAGAAACTTTCCACAGCTACATGTGAAGAGCTAAGGGTAGCTCCTTTTCCAGCGACTCGAGGCCTTTCCTTTTCACTTTTCGGGAACCCATCCTCACACCTGGAGGGTTCTTTTAAATGTAGGGAAACTGAAAAGGTAGAAGTGGATGGGGGCAGGGGAGAGGTACATTATTCAAACCAACGACACTTGGAAGGTAACCTTTTAGGACTGCGAGTCTGAATGTGCTATTTAAACTTGGCAGGTAGCCCTGAGCAAGTTAATGTCATCTCTCTGTCTCTCTTTCTTTCACACACACCCCAGTTGACTGGCATCTCTTTCAGCCCTGGCACTTGAGGTCCCATTGTTTGTCCTGGAGGTTTTTTTCTCACTCTCATCCCAAAGACCAAGGCTGTGCTCATCTTATTTACCTGTTTTCCTAGGGATGCAAGGCTCCTTTTATTTTATTATATATTTGTTTGGATTGGAGTCTCACTCTGTGGCCCAGACTGGAGTGCAGTGGCCGCTCCCAGCCACCGCAGCCTCGACCTGCTGGGCTCCGGCGATCCTTCCTCCTCAGCCTTCCAAGTAGCCGGAATTACAGGCATGTGCTACCACGCCCGGCTGATTTTTTGATTTATTGTAGAGATGAGGTCTTGCTGCCCAGGCGGGTCTCGAACCCGCGGGCTCAGGCAATCCACTCACCTCAGCCTCCCAAAGGCGTGGAATTACAGGCTGAGCCACCGAGCCCGGCTGCTCCTTTTATGTTTTAAAGTTCATTGTTATTAGGTTTTAGAAAACAATGCATCTTTACTTCTTACAAATTTCATTTTCCCTCATATGTAGAAAGAACAAATGGCTTGACTTTGCCTGTGTCCCTTATCTGTCAGGAGTTCCTCTTCTAGTGGTTAAAAAAAGAAGGAAGAGAAGAGGAAAAAGTTCTGATTTGTAGCTTTTGCTGTTTTCTGTGGTGTAAATGCTCATTGACCTCAGGGTTCGGGAAGAGATGAGCTTAATCGTCTCTCCAGTGCTGGCACTAGAGGGCGCCAGTCGTGGGCGCGCCAGCCCCCACTGCCTCGGTCTGTCTATGCCCTAGTTTCACCCCTTAGCCTCCCAACAAACCTGTTCCACAATTACTTTGAATGAATTAAGATGTACTCTAGTTTCTGACCATGCAAATTCCCCAAGCCCACCTTCCTTTCACTGTGGGCTCATAGGGCGCTGTCCCATGGTCTGGAGCCAGCCAGTGGTCCACAGCTCAATTTTGTCTCCAATGACTTCATCATGTTTTCTAGGTTTCTCCTCATCCCTGAGACCCAAGGTCAACCTCAGCTGTTGCCAGGAGCAGCCCTGGGAGGAAAGCATTTCTCCTCCCCTCCGCTTCCCCTTGCCTGGCCTGGGTGGATGGGCTCACTGGATTGTGGGGTGAGAATGTGGCCCCTTATCCAAGGACACAATTCACTTCCAACTCCCAAGAATTGGATGGGACTGCGGGCCACTTATCTGGTCCTTGGTGGCTGTCTCATCTCTTCCATTTTCCTTTCTTCTACCTTTCCTTTTGCTCTTCCTTTCTGGGCACATTTCCTGGTTTTACTTGGCATTAACTTATTTAACAGAAGATGGCAGAGGCTGAGCGGATTTTAAAATATTTCAAGTACTTGCGTCACTTGTGAATACGTTAAATTTGATTCTCAAACTTATCTGTGTTTAAAACTCACCTTGGAGTGTTGGTTACAACACTGATTTGCTGAACGGGAATCTCCACGGTTGGAGTCAGGAGTTTGTATTTTTAACTAGAAGATGCAGGTGGTCTGAACATCATACTTTGGGAAGTGACCTAAGAGCTGTGCTGTCCAGTACATTAGCCACACGTGGCCACTGAGCACTTGAAATGTGGCCAGTGCAAACTGAGATATGCTATAAGTGCAACACGTACACTAGATTTCAAAGACTAAGCTCAAAAAAGTTTTTAAAATTTCAAATATTTCATACTAATTACAAGTTGAAATGATAATATTTCAGACATACTGAGGTAGATAAAATATTATTATTATTTTTGAATTGGAGTCTTACTCTTGTTGCCCAGGTTGGAGTGCAGTGGCACGCTCACAGTCACCACAGCCTTGAACTGCTGGGCTCAGGTGATCCTTCCTCTTTAACCTTCCAAGTAGCTGGAATTACAGGCACATGCCACCGTGCCCACCTAATTTTCTGATTTATTGTAGAGATGAGGTCTCACCAAGTTACCCAGGATGGTCTCGAACTCCTGGGCTCAGGCAATCCTCTCACCTTGGACTCTCAAAGTGATGGGATATAGGGCCACCATGCCTGGCCTTCTTTTTCCTTATAAGTAAAAAGTCCTTCTCAATAAATCATATTCTTTT
>NW_007252984.1:571448-583193 GCF_000164805.1 Carlito syrichta | reverse complement strand
TTTTTTTTTTTTAGTTAGAGTCTCACTCTGTCACCCAGGCTGGAGTACAGTGGCACGCTCCTGGCCGCTACAGCCTCGGCCTGCTGGGCTCCAGCGATCCTTCCGCCTCAGCCTTCCAAGTGGCTGGAACTACAGGCGTGCGCTACGACGCCCGGCTGATTTTTTGATTTATTGTAGAGATGAGGTCTCGCTGCCCAGGTGGGTCTCGAACCCACGGGCTCAGGCAATCCACTCACCTCAGCCTCCCAAAGGCGCGGGATTACAGGCTGAGCCACCGAGCCTGGCTTGGTATAATTATTAATAGCACCCATATCACTCTCAAAATTGTCTTCTTCAGATTTTTATTTGCTCTGGATCTGGAGGTTGCTATAAACTGGGGTTCTCATGGTCGATTTTCTTTTTTTTTTGAGTTGGAGTCTCACTCGGTCGCCCAGACTGGAGTGCAGTGGTCGCTCCCGGCCACCACAGCCTCAACCTACTGTGCTCCGGCGATCCTTCCGCCTCAGCTTTCCAAGTAGCCGGAATTACAGTCGTGCGCTACCACACAGGGCTAATTTTTTTGATTTATTGTAGAGATGAGGTCTCACCAAGTTGCCCAGGCGGGTCTTGAACCCGTGGGCTCAGGCAATCCACTCACCACGGCCTCCCAAAGCGTAGGATTACAGGCTGAGCCACTGAGCCCTGCCTCATGGTTGATTTTCTTGGACAGGAAGTGGTACTGTCTTACATGAGGGAAAGGCCTCCCCAGCAAATTCTTTGTAAGATTATGAGTTTTAACCAGGCTCGGTGGCTCAGCCTGTAATCCCACGCTTTGGGAGGCCAACGTGAGTGGATTGCCTGAGCCCAGGGGTTCGAGTCCAGCCTGGGCAACTTGGTGAGACCTCGTCTCTACAATAAATAAAATATTAGCCGGGTGTTGTAGTGTGGGTAGTTCCGGGTACATGGAATGCTGAGGCGAAAGGATCGCTGGAGTCCAGCAGGTTCATACTGGGGTGGCCATGATTGTGCCACTGCACTCGAGCCTGGGCGACAGAGTGAGACTCCAACTTAAAAAAAACAAAGAAATGCTACAAGGAAGCAAAAGAGCATTTGAGAAGGAGAAATGAAGAAATTAAAGCTAAAACCAGCTGTGCTCGGTGGCTCAGCCTGTAATCCCGCACCTTTGGGAGGCTGAGGTGAGTGGATTGCCTGAGCCCGCGGGTTTGAGACCAGCCTGGGCTATTTGGCAAGACCTCATCTCTGCAATAAATCAAAAAATTAACTGGGCGTGGTAGCGTGCGCCTGTAGTTCCGGCTATTTGGAAGGCTGAGGCAGAAGGATCACCTGAGCCCAGCAGGTCGACACTGGGGTGGCCGTGAGCGTGCCACTGTACTCTAGCCTGGGCAACAGAGTGAGACTCCAAGTCAAAAAAAAAAAAAAAAAAAAAAAGCTGAAACCTGAGAAGCTGAGGCAAAGATGCTATCTCTCGAGTTTTATGTGCAACACCAGGAGATGGGAGATGTCACTTACAATGACATTCATCCTGGAAACTTTCTTCACTCTAGGTAGGGCTCTAGTAAACTGGGCCTTTTGAATCCTCTGGCTTTGTTGTTGTGGTTGTGGTTTTGAGTCTTAGTCTTACTTTGTCGCCTAGGCTGGAGTGCAGTGGCACGATCATGCTTATTGCAGCCTCAGCCTGCTGGGCTCAGGCAATCCTTCCACCTCAGCCTTCCAAGTATTTGGGACTATAGGTGTGTACCTACATGCCTGGCTAACTTTTTTTATTTTTGGTAAAGATGAGGTCTCACCCTGGGTTCAGGCAATCCTCTTGCCTCCACCACACAAAATGCTGGGATTACAGGAGTGAGTTTTTATCTTCATTTTTTGGTTACAACATCAGAGGAGCTGCTCTCCTGTTTTCCCAGCTGTTTCATAGTGATAGTGAGGAACGCCCAAATAGCATAGACCAAGGGCAAGAAATCAGTTCAAGCATTTATAGAGTGGGTTAATTTTGCTGGGATTAGCACCCAGTTTACTACCCTCTAAGATACCTGACTTGACACCTGGCCTGACCAGTTTCACCCTTTCCCGCTGAGCTTACTAAATTCAATGCAGTGAAACCAAGAGCTCAACAGATAGAGGTGATTGCAGCAAGAGGCTATGCTCTAGCCAAGGCACTTGATCTCCCTCTGACCAGCACGATGACTCACATTCATAATCCCAGCAGTTTGGTAGACTGAGACAGGAGGATTGCTTGAGCACAGGAGTTCAAGATCAGCTAGCCAACATAGTGAGACCTTATCTCTACAAAAAAAAAAAAAAAAAAATTAGCCAGGCATGGTGGTATGCGCCTGTAGTACCAGCTACTTGGGAGTCTGAGGTGGGAGGATTGTCTGAGCCCAGAAATTGAGGCTGTGGTGAGCCATGATCATGCCACTGCACTTCAGCCTGGGCAACAAAGTGAGACTCTGACTCAAAAAAAATAAAAAATAAGAAAAATAAGCTTGATCCCCCTGAACCTCAGTTTATTTACCTGTAAAAAGGCAATAATAATAATAGCTGCCCTGCCTTCCTCACAGGCTTGCAATGTGGATCAAATGAACTACTATAGATGACTAAAAGTGGAAGCTACAAAAGAATTTTACTTATAAGAGGAAGGAAGGGCCTAGTGAGGTTTCTGGATCCTCTAAAATGGAATAAAGATGGGTAGAGCATCTGCTTTTTTCTCTTTTATGCACCTTTGGTGGTTTTTTCCCTGAGGAACTGGTCCCCCCCACCCATATGTGAATTCATTCCCTGCTGCTGAGCTTACCATGAGATGTGCCTCCTGATGGAGTCTGGAGGCCGTTCTCAGGGGGAACAAGCTACAGGCTGTGGAAAGGAGTCCTGACAGAGAGGGATGGGAATGTGAATGTTCGCCCACGCGAGGGTGCCCTGCAGCCTGTGGGCCATCTTCATCCAGAGAGATCAAAGGCCCGGGTGCAGATGACTGCAGGTGACTCATGGCATGGCACTGCCAAGTGACTCTGTTTTCCTTGCAGGTCTGGACCCTGCAGGCCCTTTATTCAGCAGGAAACCTCCCCAGGACAGATTAGATTCTGGTGATGCGCAGTTCGTTGACGTCATCCATTCCGACATTGATGGTAATATTCCTGTCTTTGTGGCCAGACTCTCCCAAAGAGTCTCTCCCCCGGGCCGGGGGGAGATCGTCATGTAGGGGCAGATACGGTTCCTCTAGATTCCCACTCTTCCTGCCGGGCAGGGTTCCAGATCTACATTGAAGGGAAGCTGGTTTAATGCATGCCCCCAGGACCTTGTGCTTTCCCATCGTGCCCAGTCAAAGACAGGCTCAATTGCACAACATGTAGACAGATGTTTTTCTATGTGCAATTGGGTTTGGATGTGTGATTTCCTGGTTCTGCTGGTTTTTTCTCGTTAGTTCTTTAAGCTGAAAGATATGTTCAGGTGTAGTGTCTTTCCACACATAGTGACTCTGACCCACCATTGCTCTCTGGTTCTCTGTGGGTCTTCCTGGCCATTTCGGTCTTTCATGGTACTGGGATCATATCAGACTGGATACATGTCATGTGGCTTTGGATGATGTTCAAGGGAGGGTGTCTATATCTAGCTGTCTGGGAGAAGAGCTGGAGTAGGAACTTGGGGAGGATGAGGGAAGAGAGCAGAGCGGTCATTTAATAATATGTCCTCTGTGTGACACAACCACCTAAAAAGCCCTTGGCCACCTTGTTCATGGGCATGCTGGTGTGGTATTCAGAAATTGCCCTGGAAGAAATGTCTCTTTGTGAAGTAGCTGCATTCTCTTTTTTTTTTGAGTTGGAGTCTCACTCTGTCACCCAGACTGGAGTGCAGTCGCTGCTCCCGGCCACTACAGCTTCGACCTGCTGGGCTCCAGCGATCCTTCTGCCTCAGCCTTCTGAGTAGCCAGAATTACAGGCACGCGCTGCCACGCCCGGCTAATTTTTTGATTTATTGTAGAGATGAGGTCTTGCTGCCCAGGCGGGTCTCGAACCTGCGAGCTCATGCAATCCACTCACCTCAGCCTCCCAAAGCGTGGGATTACAGGCTGGGCCACCGAGCCCAGCTAGGTAGCTGCATTCTTACTATGGAGTTTGCAAAGTATTTCCTTGGTTAAGTGCAGTACTTCAATTATATTTTAATATTTAATTTGATGGAATAGAACCATTTATTTTTTATTTCTGAAAAGTGAATTCTGAAGGAAAGAGTATTGTTTTGCAGTCAGGCAGAAGTGAATTCAAATCCCAGGTTTTGCTATTTTTAATGATGTCCTGTTAATTCCTTAAGTCCTCTGTATCTTTATCTAAAGTTATTTCATCTGAATTTACCAATGGCTACTTTGCAGACATTGTGAAAATTAGAAGAAAAGTGTGTAAAACACCTATTAATATGCCCATGGACACATGTAGCTTCTCAATATGTAACTACTGCTATTATTACTATGATACTCTACATATATACATATGCATATATGTGTATATGTATACATATGTTAAAAATTGTTCAACCAAACATTTTACCAATTATTTTGGGGTTACATAAAGACAATAAGCACTTATAAACCGGTGTACATTTTTAGATCCTCATTTTCTAGAAAGGTTTCCAATCTGTTTACCATCCTGGATCCCAAATATTTAAAGATTACCCAATGCAAGTAGGGGCTCAGGAAACACCTGGCTATTAAAAGATTCTAGTCAAATGTAAAGAAGAAATGTATCGGCTAGGCACGGTGGCTCACGCTTATAATCCTAGCACTTTGGGAGGCCGAGGTGAGAGGATTGCCTGAGCCCACGGGTTTGAGACCAGCCTGGGCAACTTGGCGAGACCTTATCTCTATAATAAATCAAAAAATTAACTGGGTATGATGGCGCACACCTATAGTTCCAGCTACGTGGAAGGCTGAGGCAGAAGGATCGCCTGAACCCATCAGGTCGAGGCTGCAGTGGCTGTGAATGTGCCACTGCTCTCCACTCTGGATTGGGTGACAGAGTGAGATTCCAACTCAAAAAAAAAAAAAAAAAAAAAAGAAGAAGAAGAAGAAAGGTATCATGTAATTAGCCCTGCAGTGAATGAATGACTAAACTTCCTGTGTCTTTACATATATTGGAAGTAAATTCCACCACCCCTTCACAGTCATCTAGTTGAAAAATCACTGCTTTCTGACTAGCTGGGAAACTTTGGGCAAAACATTATATTAGCAATAATGCTACTAACAATAGTAATATAATCCCTGCCTATAATGAGATGTGAAAAATTCAAAGCAAGCCCGGCTTGGTGGCTCAGCCTGTAATCCCGCGCCTTTGGGAGGCTGAGGTGAGTGGATTGCCTGAGCCCGCAGGTTCGTGACCCACCTGGGCAACTTAGCGATACCTCATCTCTACAATAAATCAAAAATCAGCCGGGCGTGGTAGCGTGCGCCTGTAGTTCCAGCTACTTGGAAGGCTGAGGCGGAAGGATCGCCAGAGCCCGGCAGGTTGAGGCTGCGGTGGCCGGGAGCGGCCACTGCACTCTAGTCTGGGTGACAGAGTGAGACTCCAACTCAAAAAAAAAAAAAAAAAAAATTCAAAGCAATATAAAAACATAGTGTGCTCTCACAACACAAAGATGGTGAGCTTGGTCCCTATATGAAGATGACATGCAAATTTGTGAAGGGTTCTATTGAAAAACAAACAAAAAAGATAAAGCATAATATGTTCTCTTTTAGCACTGGGCTATAGGGAACCATTAGGAAACATAGACTTTTATCCAAATGGCGGATTGGATCAACCTGGTTGTCCCAAGACAATATTTGGAGGTAAGTGCAGATACTTTATATTTTGTAAAATAGTGTTTTGAAAAAGCCATATTTAAAAAACATTATATTATTCTATGTGAAATAGCTTTTAATGGAAAGTTCCTGAGAAGATAGAAGTGGTATAAATATAAATTATAAGTTGTAATTCAAATACACTACTTTAAAAAACTGTAACCATATGATTAAAAGCTATTATGGATTATTTCTCTGTCTTGAAAAAGTGTGTCTTTCACCTAGAAATTTTACACCTAGAAATCTTTCTTAGAGAAATAATAGAAAATGTAGACAAGAATTAGAGTGCAAAGCTCTCCAACACAGCATTATTTATGATAGTTAAGGTTTTAAAAATAATCTAAATGTCTAACAGAAAAATTATTAAATGAGTTATGGTACACCCATACAAAGGTATATAATAGTTCAAAATCAGATATTTGGAGATTCATGAAAATTCTTACAACATGATGCTAGGTGAAAAAGACACAAAGCTATACAATATGACCCCAATATATATTTTTAAATGTGTATTTGTAGATTTGTAAGTATGGGAAAAAAAGACTAAAAGTAAATGTTCCAAATAATCATTAGTGGTCATCTCTTGATATTGAACTTTCAGGTGTTTTGCATCGTTATTTCCTATTATTTTGTATTTTCCAAATAAGCTTCTATGAGCAAAGTAGACCCTGGAGAAAGGGGAAGTGATTCCAGCACCCAGGGCCTCTCCAAACCACTGGCTCACAACCATACTCCCCTTGTCATGGGGAGTATCCCCTTGTCATGTTTCCTATCCGAGTCCTTACCCCACCGGTCACCCATTTTTGGACCCCATTCCCTTTTTTGAATGACTTCGGCATCTGACCCACCAATCTTCTGATGACCTCTGTGCTGCAGTTCTCCACCAGCTTTGGTTCTTCCACCCCCATCTCTGTGCCACATCAGTCTCCTGGCTCACCATCACCCCGCATGGCCCCTGCCAAGAATTAGCTTGAGGCTTGTCCCCACCTCTCCTTGCTCATTCATGACTTCTAGTGCCACTTCCCCATCATTCGGTCCCTCTCACTTTACCCTTGTAGCAGTAACGGGACCTTTGCCACGTGCCTGCTATCATGAATACTTTGTGCATCCCATTCTTAGGTTTGGTCATGTCAGTTCCACTTTGCTTGGGAACATTGCTGGAGAAGTCATGAAGCCTTGCTGACTGGATACAAGGTCCAGGCAAACTTTCTAACTTCTCCCTGGCCCACAGTAATGCCAAAGAATCTTCTTATCAGCCTCTTGCTGACTCCCTATGGCTATTCCTCATGCTTCTGTTCCAACTATCTCCCACCTACAAACTCTTACCTCTTACAGGTAAGCTAGATTTAACTTTTCTACCTAGATAATAATCTTATATTATTCTATGTGGAGTAGTTTTTAATGGAAAGTTTCTGAGAAGATAGAGGTCCTAAGAGGGCTATTTTATCTATCCTCATCTTAGTTTACAAGAATGTAAAGACTCATTCATGTTCGCTCCCCCATCCTCTCTCAAAGCTATCTCCTCTGCTTGTGGTCTTCTGCTGGAAACTTCTAGGGAATCTCCTTTTCACTGACAAACCCATCAAATGGAGTCTTCATTTCTGCTTCCATCTCCTCACTGTCCATCATGTCAACCCTCACTTCTATAGTTGCGACCCATACCACTTTCTTGAAGATGATTTCTTCAAGTTCACCAGCTGCCTCTCAAGTACCAGATAGCTGGGCCCAGGGTCCTTTTCACTTCATCCGTCTTCCAGAAGCCTTCAGCTGCAGGTTCCGTTAAGCCTGACCTTCTTATAATGCTGCCCTTGCTTGTCTCCTGTGACATCAGGCGATCTTCTCTGACTAGGCTCTCAATGGCCCCTCCTCCTTCAAGGGCCCTCTAAATGTCACTACCCCTCAGGCTGAGTCACAGGTCTTGTCTTTTCTCCTTACATTCCCTATTTTCTTAAACATTGCATCCATTTCCTTCCCTTCTTCCTTCCTTCCTTCCTTTTGTTCTCTGCCCTCCCTCCCTCCTTCCTCCCTTTCCTCCTTCTTGTTTTTTTTTTTTTTTTTTAGAAAGCAGGATTTATTAAGAGGACAGAAAAACTCTCACACAGTGGGAGGGACCCGAGGAGGTTACCCTCTTCTTGCTTTTTGAGACAGGGTTCGTTTGGTCACCCAGGCTGGAGCACAGTGATGCGATCATAGCTCACTGTAACCTGAACACCTGGGCTCAAGCTCAGCTGATCCTGGTTCCTTGCCCCTCTATATGGTGGTGATCATCTCAGGCTCAGGGTGCAAAGGCCTTTCACACAACACACCTGCCCATGGACTTCTGCTAAGATACAAGATGAATTCATCCTGTGGTCCAGTTAATGTGTTTCTAAGAACTGCTGCTTCTTCATATACCTCAGATGTAGTCCTTGATTAAGATTCAAGGTTGTAGCCGGGCTCGGTGGCTCAGCCTGTAATCCCGGGCCTTTGGGAGGCTGAGGTGAGTGGATTGCCTGAGCCCGCGGGTTCGAGACCCGCCTGGGCAACGAGACCTCATCTCTACAATAAGTCAAAAAAATCAGCCGGGCGTGGTAGCGCATGCCTGTAATTCCGGCTACTCGGAAGGCTGAGGCGGAAGGATCGCCGGAGCCCAGCAGGTCGAGGCTGCGGTGGCCAGGAGCGGCCACTGCACTCCAGTCTGGGCAGCCGAGTGAGACTCCAACTCAGAAAAAAAAAAAAATTCAAGGTTGTGGGTTATCTCCCCCACCACTGCCCCCCCTCCACACATACTTTCATCATCTTCCATTCAGCAGCATAGCAGTGGTTCTCAAGTTTTAGCACGTATCAGAATCATGTGGCAGTCTTGGTAGGAAGCAGATTTTGACACCACCCGCCACCCCTACTCCCACGCCCCCTCAGGGATGTGGCACAATAATTTGCAAATTCTTACTTTTTTGTGGTTTTTTTTTTTGTTTTTGTTTCTGTTTTTTTTTTTAATTTTGTTGGAGTCTCACTCTGTCACCCAGGCTGGAGTATAGTGGCACGCTCACGGCCATCACAGCCTCGACCTACCAGGCTCAGGCAATCCTTCCGCCTCAGTCTTTCAAGTAGTTGGAACTACAGACATGTGCCACCATGCCCGGCTAATTTTTTGATGTATTGTAGACATGAGGTCTCACCAAGTTGCTCAGGCTGGTCTCGAACCCTTGTGCTCAGGCAGTTTTCTCACCTCAGCTTCACAAAGTGCTGGCAATATAGGTGTGAGCTACTGCACCCGGCTTTTTGTTTGTTTTTTTGAGTAGGGGGGGATCTCACTCTGTTGCCAGGCTGGCACCATCCCGCCTCATCCTCCAGAGTAGTTTGGGACTACAGGTGCATGCCACCATGCCTGGGTAATTTTTTGACATTTTGCAGAGATGAGATTTTACCATGTTCCTCATGACATGTTGGTCTCGAACTCCTGGGCTCAAGCAATTCTTTCAACTCGGCCTCCCTAGGTGCTAGGATTACAGGTATGAGCCACATGTATGGCCAATTCTTGCATTCTTTTTTTTTTCTTTTTGAGTAGGAGTCTCACTCTGTCACCCGGGCTGAAGTGCAGTGGCATGCTCATGGCCACCACAGTTTCGACCTGCTGGGCTCAGATTAACCTTCTGCCTCTGCCTTCCAAGTAGTTGAAACCATAGGCATGTGCCACGATACCTGGCTAATTTTTTTGATTTATTGTAGAGATGAAATCTCGCCAAGTTGCCCAGTCTGGTCTCGAACCCCTGATCCAGGCAATCTTCTCCACTCTGCCTCCCAAAGTGCTGGGATTACAGGCGTGAACCACTGAGCCTGGCCAATTCTTGCATTTCTAATGAGTGCCCAAGTTCTCAGGTGATGCTAAATGCTACTGGTCTGGCGACAGTATTTTAAGAACTCCAGTAGTAAGGCGACAAATAGTACAGGCTTTGGAGCCATGCAGACCTGGGTTTCAAACCTCTACTTTGTCACTTATTTATTTATTTTTGAGTTGGAGTCTCACTCAGTCGCCCAGACTGGAGTGCAGTGGCTGCTCCCGGCCACCACAGCCTCGACCTGCTGGGCTCCGGCGATCCTTCCGCCTCAAGCCTTCCAAGTAGCTGGAACTACAGGCGCACACTACCATGCCTGGCTAATTTTTTGATTTATTGTAGAGATGAGGTCTCGCCAAGTTGCCTGGGTGGGTCTCGAACCCGCGGGCTCAGGCAATACACTCACCTCAGCCTCCCAAAGCGCTGGGATTACAGGCTGAGCCACCAAGCCCAGCTTACTTTGTCACTTATTAACAGAGCACCTCAGGTTTTCTGTGTCCCCGTTTTCTTTTCTCATAAAATGAGGCTAATACTATCTGCGTTGCAAGACTGCGAGGGTTAGCAGTCTGTTATACAAAATACCTGGTACAAAGAATGTTGTCACTCACAATAGTGTTTCTGATTGGTCTAGTTCAGTAGTTATAAAATTTATAGATTTCTAGTTTTAAAAACTTGAAAACAAATTTGGGATACTTAATTTGCTAAGTAAGGAAAATTTTTTAAATCATAAAAATAGACTGGGGTGGTGCTTCATGCCTGTAATCCCAGCACTTTGGGAGTCTGGTGGGAGCATTGCTTGTGCCCAGGAATTCGAGACCAGACTATGCAACAAAAAAAATTTTAAAAATTAGCCGGGTGTGGTGGCATGTGCTTGTAGTTCCATTACTTGGGAGGCTGAGGCGGAAGCATCACCTGAGTCCAGGAAGTCAAGACTGCAGTGAGCCATGACTGTGCCACAGCACTCCAGCCTGGGTAACAGAGTGAATCCCTATCTCAAAAAAATAAAATAAAATAAATAAAAATAAATAAACCACAAAATATATCTCTCTCTCATCACCATCATTTCATAAAATAAAGAACATTTTAGCACATACACACAAAAGAAAGAGCATAAACCTAGAATAGGCAGAACTTTCTATTGAATACATTTACTTAGTGAAATACTATTTCATCTGTGTTTTTCCCACTTTGCTTGGACCAGTCAAAGCATTACCATAGACCAGCACCAGTCCAGACGTGGCTTTTGTGAACTACTGAATTGTGAACCACTGTATTGTCCAATGACTCCTAGTGTCTAGCAATTGTTCCTCATACCTCCCTTGGTTGCCTGCCTGGTCTTTGTGCGGTGCCAAACCCAGTTGCTTTTGATGTGAATGAAAAATGTGGCCATAATCAGAACCACTCTCTTGCTCTTGTCTTTTGGAAGTCGTTGGGATCACTAGTGTTGAACAATAATAGACCAAGGAAGCTCCTAATAACCAGACTTCTAGCTAAAGCATTGAGCAGAAATAAAGCAGAGGGTTTCAACAAACAGCAGAACACATTAAAGGTTGCTTTTATTCATGCAACCAACAAATAATCATTAGTAATCTGCTATGTGCCTGGGTCTGTTCTAGGATGTGAAGTTATAGCAGTGAACAAAATAGACGAAGTCTCTATTTCGGGAGCAGCAAAGTCATTTTAGTGAAGATAGAAGATAGTACTTGATTAGATCTAATGGTGATATCAACAGTGAAAGATTGGTTCTTTAAATGTCACAAAGCTAGGGAGTAGGTGAAATAAGAATAGAGGAATCTTGATAATTGCTGGAGTGGGGATGACATATGCAGGAGGGTTCTTTGTATCATTCTCTCAGCTTTATGCCGATTTAAAATTTCCCAAAATAAATGAGCAGATTGGTCAGAGAGGCACATGATTGAAGCTAGTTGTTTGTGTTTTTCTTTTTATTTATTTATTTATTATTTATTATTTTTTTGAGTTGGAGTCTCACTCTGTCACCCACACTGGAGTGCAGTGGCCGCTCCCGGCCTCTGCAGCCTCGACCTGCTGGGCTCCGGCGATCCTTCCGCCTCAGCCTTCCGGGTAGCTGGAACTACAGGCGCGCGCCTG
>NW_007252984.1:559711-571097 GCF_000164805.1 Carlito syrichta | reverse complement strand
GCAGTGGCACGCTCATGGCCACCGCAGCCTCAAACTGCTGGGCTCAGGTGATCCTTCTGCCTCAGCCTTCCAAGTAGCTGGAACTACAGGCGAGCACTACCATGCCCGGCTAATTTTTTGATTTATTGTAGAGACAAGGTCTTGCCAATTGATTTATTGTAGAGACGAGGTCTTGCCAGGTTGCCCAGGCTGGTCTCAAACCCCTGAGCTCAGGCAATCCTCTCATTGGCCTCCCAAAGTGCTGGGATTACAGGCTTGAGCCACCACGCCTGGCCTGTGTTTCTTTCAATCTCCAAGTAGTGTATCATTTAAAAAAGCATTACAGGGGCTGGCTTGGTGGTTCAAGACCAGCTCGGGCAACTTGGCAAGACCTCATCTCGACAAAAAATAGCCGGGCGGGGTAGCGTATGTCTGTAGTTCTGGCTACTTGGAAGGCTGAGGTGGAAGGATCGCTGGAGCCCAGAAAGTCGATACTGGAGTGGGCGTGAGCATGCGTGCCACTGTACCCCAGCCTGGATGAAGAAGTGAGACTCCAACTCAAATAAATAAATAAGCATTACAAAGAGGAATTAATGATTAGCTGATGATTTGCTCCTGTGATAACAATTGTGGTAATCCCTCCTGTTCCTCCACGGCCCAGGGAAGATTGACCATTTGACCCAGGCACCCTCACACAGGTAGCTGTCAACCTGACAAGTGGACGCAGCACCTGCATAGCCTGTGAAGTAATTCCGCAATTAGACCAGGGGCTTTAAAACTTTTACATGTGTCAGGATCACATGGTGGGGGGCAAGGGGCAGTGTTTATTAAAATACCAATTCCTAAGATTCTTTTGAATCTGAAATATCTGAAGGTGGGGACCTGAACTCTGGCTTTTAACAGGCATGGTTACAATGTAGGCAATCTATGGGTCAAACATTAGGTGGCAGTGAAAGATACCTCGATTGCTCTGATTTAGTTATCAGGGCAAGGTCTGTAACGAAAGCATATTTGCTTTAATTCTTGCCACGACCTTAATTTGATTTCATCTTTTCTCTCACCACTTGCCATCCAGAATCCTTATCTATGAGTTTTTTGTTTTGTTTTGTTTTGCTTTGATTTTTTGAGTTGGAGTCTCACTCTGTCACCCAGACTGGAATGCAATGGCCGCTCCCGGTCACCACAGCCTCGACCTGCCGGGCTCCGGTGATCCTTCCGCCTCAGCCTTCCGGGTAGCTGGAACTACAGGCGCGCGCTACCATGCCCGGCTAATTTTTTTATTTATTGTAGAGATGAGGTCTCGCCAAGTTGCCCAGGTGGGTCTCGAACCCGCGGGCTCAGGCAATTCACTCACCTCAGCCTCCCAAAGTGCTGGGATTACAGGCTGAGCCACCGAGCCCGGCTTATCTCTGAGTTTCTATACAGTTTAAATGGAATCAAGTACATGGAAACTGTTAGCACAGTGCTGAATGATACATTTTGTATGTGTGTATAAAACGTGGCATTGAACTCTTCAACTGCTCTGCTCTTTCATCATTTCTTTTACGAAAAAAAGGGATGCAGTATTTTAAATGTGACCACCAGAGGTCCGTGTACCTGTACCTATCCTCCCTGAGAGAAAACTGTAACATCACCGCATATCCTTGTGAATCCTACCTGGACTATAGGAACGGCAAGTGTGTCAGCTGCGGCATACCACAAAAGGAGCCCTGTCCCCTTCTGGGTAAGTCCAACAAGCAGTTTTCTCTCTGATGAACAAAGAACTCGTTTTTGGCGTGAATCCCAGAACCATTTTCCTGTCTAAAAATGGGCCCCAAATTGTATTTAAAACATTTTTTTTCTAGTTGGCTTCTTCTAGCCAATTTGTTATTTGAACTACTCTAGTCTTCTAATAATAAACAGCACTGGAAAAGCAATCTGGGCCGGGCATGGTGGCTCATGCCTATAAATCCCAGCACTTTGGGAAGCTGAGGTGGGAGGTTTACTTGAACCCAGGAATTTGAGGCCAGCTTGGGCAACATAGCAAGACCTCATCTCTCAAAAAAAAAAAAAAAAAAGAAAAAGAAAAATGTACAAAAATGAGTTGGGCATGCTGGCATGCACCTACAGTCCCAGCTACCTGGGAGGCTGAGGCAGGATTGCCTGAGCTCAAGAAGTTGATGCTACAGTGAGCCATAATTGTACCACTGCTCTCCACTCCAGCCTAGGTGACAAAGGGAGACTCCTAACACAAAAACTGAAAAAACAGAAAAGCAATCTTCAGAGTATGCCATCCAGTGGGTAGTACAACCTCCCTGTACACTCTATTCTAGCATGGAAAATATTCCAGAAGTTTCCAGGCCACCTCAGGTTATAGTCACTTCACATAGACTGCTCCCTTGGGCACAGGAACACCTTCTCTCTGCACACAACCTCTGCTGGGAGAGGGTCCATGTGAGCCCAGAGAGGCTTCTGCCAAATGCACCATGCAGAGCGGGCCCCTCCAACAAGTCCTCTGTGTGTAAATGCTCTCACCCTACCCTCTGGCTCTTGTGTGCACACACAGGGCATGGGTGGGGTAATAGATACAGGGAGGCTGCTTGGATATTTGCGAGGGGTTAGTGACTTTGCTAGTTGGTTGGGACTTTGAAACTGAATGGCCACAAGAATTTTCTAATTTTTTTCCAAAAGGAAAAACCCAAGTTCACAGTTGGGCATGCTATAGACAAGGGGTTCTCAACCCTGATTACATGTTAGAATCACCTAGTGAGTTTTTAAAAAAATACAATGCCTGGGTCCCAACCCGGATCAAGTAAGTCAGAATCTTACTTGATCCAGGGGTAGGGATGGAGGAGAGAAAGAGGCTCCTCTGGACAGCATGTGAAGGTGGATGCTCACCTGCTTGGTGACATGGTCACGTGGCAAGCCTAGGGTCTGTGAATTTAGAGGCCCAATCGGAGTTTTTCAAGAAAGCGTATTGCCTTGCAAGAGTGATGCTGTTTTAGGTATAAACCTGAATCTATTTTAATTTAGAAAAGAATGTACTACTGAAGAATGTCAGTGCTATTTTTAGTCCACACCAGCCTCTCCTACCTCCCCACCTCCCCCATCCTGCTACTGAGAACCCGTAAAAAGGGAAAAACCACTGTAGAGTCCTTTTTCACTCCAGGTCTTAGGGACAGGATCAGCCAGTGAGATGGGTGGCCCTGTGGGTCCTCACCATGGGGTGAGTGGGTGGGGGGGAGTTGCCTTGGTGGTGGTGGTTTTCCTGTTGAACTCACTGTTCTTGTTACCTCAACTGCTTTCATGTTTATATAATACATGTTAATGTTACACTTTTCCGACTTGTTTTACAGGCTATTATGCTGATCATTGGAAAGACTCTTTAAAGGGGAAAGATCCCTTAATGACTAAGGCATTCTTTGACACAACTGAGAAGAAACCATTCTGCAGTGAGTGGTGGATGTGGTTGTTTGCTTTTGCCCAGCCTTTTTATTTCAGGGTTGACTGAGTCAGCTTCCTGGTTACTTCTTGACAAGTGAGGGCCGTGGTGAAGCATGGGCCTTGGAGCTGGAAGAGCTGGAAGGGCCTATGTCGAATCCTGAGTCTACCACATAATAGCTGTATGACCTTGGTCAAGTCATTCAACCTCTCTGAGTCTCAGTGTCCTGATTGGTAAAATGGGAATAATAATGCCTATCTTCTAGGATACGAGGATTAAGATCTCACAAATCAGAAGTGTTAGCTTCACTGGATAGCCATTCTAATCATGAAGAGCTTCCAGAAAATACCCGATTCTGCAGGAGACATGAAATTGGGGCTAGGAAAAACCAGGTGTCAGCCATATCTGTGGGTCTGTTCTGGTTCTAAAGTAACCATGGTAACCAAAGACATTAAGGACTTGAGTATTCAAATGGGATTAAAGGGGCAGCAGATGATACCTTGGGAAGCACCTAGGCGGATGTATTTCTTTCTTGCAAACTTGTACCCATTTTTACTTTTCTTGGGAACAGCTATTTATTTATTTTTGAGTCAGGGTCTCACTCTGTTGCCCTGCATAACCACAGCTTATCGCAGCCTCGACCTCCTGGACTCAGGTGATCCTTTCTCCTCAGCCTCCTGAGTAGCTGGGACTACAGGTGCACGTCACCAAGCCTGTCTATTATTTTGATTTTTTTTTTGTAGAGATAAGGCCTTTTATTTATTTTTATTTATTTATTTTTTTGAGTTGGAGTCTCACTCTGTCGCCTAGACTGGGGTGCAGTGGCCACTCCGGGCCACCACAGTCTCGACCCGCTGGGCTCTGGCGATCCTTCTGCCTCAGCCTTCCAAGTAGCCGGAATTACAGGCACGCACTACCATGCCTGGCTGATTTTTTGATTTATTGTAGAGATGAGGTCTCGCCAAGTTGCCCAAGCGGGTCTCGAACCCGCGGGCTCAGGCAATCCACTCACCTCAGCCTACCAAAGCACGGGATTACAGGCTGAGCCACCAAGCCCAGCTGAGATAAGGTCTTGCTATGCTGCCTAGACTGGTCTCGAACTCCTGGCCTCTAGCCATCCTCCCTCCTCAGCCTCCCAAAGTGTTGAGATTATAGGCATGGACACTGTGCCAGCTGGAACAACTCTTTTTTTTTTTTTTTTTTTGTAGAGATGAGGTCTCGCCAAGTTGCCCAGGCTGGTCTTGAACCTGTGGGCTCAGGCAATCCTCTCACCTAGGCCTCCCAAAGTGCTGGGATTATAGGCGTGAGCCACCATGCCCGGCCTGGAACAACTCTTTTATTTTATTTATTTATTTATTTATTTTACTTTTTGTTTGAGTTGGAGTCTCACTCTGTCACCCAGACTGGAGTGCAGTGGCCGCTCTCGGCCACCGCAGCCTCGACCTGCTGGGCTCCAGCGATCCTTCCGCCTCAACCTTCCAAGTAGCTGGAACTACAGGCGCGCGCTACCACACCTGGCTGATTGTTTGATTTATTGTAGAGATGAGGTCTCACTGCCCAGGCGGGTCTCGAACCCGCGGGCTCAGGCAATCCACTCACCTCAGCCTCCCAAAGGCACGGGATTACAGGCTGAGCCACCGAGACCGGCTTTGGAACAACTCTTTTAAAAGAAATTGCAGATCACTGGCTTCCCTCCTCTTTTAGAGATATTTGTGGCAGTCCTGGATTTGGCATCTGCTTGGTTGCATGGGGCAAGCCCTTGATCAATAATGGACCATTTGAAATGGCAACTCCAGGACCAGAGTTCTTTATTCCTTCATGGGCTCATCATCTCCCTGAGCCTCTTTCTCTTTCTCTGAAATCTAATCAAGAGTTAGTGAACCTGGGCTAAACATGGTAGCCCATACCTATAATGCTAGCATTTTAGAAGGCCGAGGTGGGAGGATCACTTGAACCTAGGAGTTCAAAACCAGCCTGGGCAACATAGCAAGAACTTGTCTCTACAAAAATTTTTTTAAAAAATAGCCATATGTGGTGGTGTACACCTGTAGTTTCAGCTACTCAGGAGGTTAAGGTGGAAGAATGGCCTGCACTCAGGAGGTAGAGGCTGTGGTGAGCTGTGATGCACCACTGCACTCCAGCCTGGGCAATAGAGTGAGACTCAAAAAAAAAGTTAGTGAATCTGACCATCACGAAGGGATCCTCATCCTCCCAAAACATACCTGACCTTGGGAAGCAAAGACCAGGGTGGAAGAATAGTTCTCTGGACATGTCATATATCCCTATTTATTCAACAGGAATTTATTGGGTGCTGCTGGCATTATACAGAGAAATAATAATTATTTCCTAGTTATTGTAGTATGTTTTAATTTTACTTCTTTTTTAAAACCCCATAAGACATTATTCAGGCAATATTTGCATAGATGTACCTGCACTGATTGTCATTCTTTCTTGCCTTTGTAAATATGGTAAGGGATGCTAAATGATATGGGAATTCCAAGCATGATGGGAACTCCAGGAATGGAGATTTGACTTAGTCTGGGGGTCAAGGAAGGGTTCCTGGAGGAAATGACATTAAGCTGAACCGTGAAGGATGGGTTTTCAAGGCTTGCAAAGTAAGTGTCCAGGCCCAGGAAGGCCCAGGAGCAAAAGAGCTTGGCAATGCAGGAAGGGCAGGTGAGTTGGCTTGAGTGCAAAAGAGATGAGGAGGCATGCAGGCTGGTGGACATGGCCCAGGTTGTAGGAGACCTGCGTAGGGTCTCCAAATGGTCACTTTGGTTGATTCTAAAATGCACAGGGGTTGAAGTGAACCAGGCACACTCAGCAGTAGGCCATGGGTTCTCAGTTAGGGATGGGAACACTGACTCCACTGTGATGCCTGAACAGGATGACTGAATTCCACTGAGCTCTGCTTTCTCTCGTGCCATCTTTACCAAAGAGGAGAGAAAGGGACATTAGAAAATTCTGCCCTGCCGGGTTCGGTGGCTCAGCCTGTAATCCCAGCACTTTGGGAGGCCGAGGTGAGTGGATTGCCTGAGCCCGCGGGTTCGAGACCCGCCTGGGCAACTTGACAAGACCTCATCTCTACAACAAATCAAAAAATTAGCCGGGCGTGGTAGCGTGCGCCTGTAGTTCCAGCTACTTGGAAGGCTGAGGCGGAAGGATAGCCGGAGTCCAGCAGGTCGAGGCTGCGGTGGCTGGAAGCGGCCACTGCACTCCAGTCTGGGCGACAGAGTGAGACTCCAACTCAAAATAAAAAAAAAAGAAAGAAAATTCTGCCCTGAATCTTTGCAGAGGAACTCAAGAGGAAGAGAAAAAGGGACTCAGTTATTAGGGAGGCTGGGTTTTTAGAAACTTATCCTTCAGGGAAGCAGTTGGGAGTACCTCTCTGTTACTGTGTTTTCTCCCTGTTTTGCAGTGTATCATTTCTTTGTGGATATTATAACATGGAACAAGAATGTAAGAAGAGGGGCCATTACAATCAAATTGAGAGACAAAGCTGGAAACACCACAGAATCCAAAATCGATCAGTAAGTTGAGTGCAATAACTTGCAGTTTGCTCTTTTCCTTTTTGCTCAGAGAAATTACATTACCAAATATACCTACTTTCTTATTTAGATTTATACTTTTCCTTGTTTTACAAAAGACACGAGGGGACTGGTCAGGCGCAGTGGCTCACGCATGTAATCCCAGCACTTTGGGAGGCCAAGGCAGGAGGATTGCTTGAGCCCAGGAGTTCGAGACCACACATACAAAATAAAATAAATAAATAAATTAGCCACATGTGGTGGTGCATGCCTGTAGTCCCAGCTACTTGGAAGGCTGATGCAGGAGGATTGCTTGAGCACAGATATGGAGGCTGCAGTGAGCCATAGTTGTGTCACTGCACTCCAGCCTGGGCAACAGAGTGAGAGACCCTGAGACCCTGACTGAAAAAAAAAAAAAAACACCAAGAAAAAAGAAAGATAAAAGAGGACATGTGGCCGGGCTCGGTGGCTCAGCCTGTAATCCCGGGCCTTTGGGAGGCTGAGGTGAGTGGATTGCCTGAGCCTCTGGGTGACAGAGATACTCCAACTCAAAAAAAAAAAATTAATACAAAAGTTATCTTTGCTTGCTGATTTAATCATTCCACATTGTACGTATATATCAAAACATCCCATTGTACCACACAGATCTATACAATTATGATTTGCCAATCTAATATAATATTCATTTAAAAATAAAGAAGCCGGGCTTGGTGGCTCAGCCTGTAATCCCGCGCCTTGGGAGGCTGAGGTGAATGGATTGCCTGAGCCCGCGGGTTCGAGACCCACCTGGGCAGCTTGGCGAGACCTCATCTCTACAATAAATGAAAAATGAGCCGGGCGTGGTAGCGCGCGCCTGTAGTTCCGGCTACTTGGAAGGCTGAGGCAGAAGGATCGCCTGAGCCTAGCAGGTTGAAGCTGTGGTGGCCGCGAGCATGCCACTGCACTCCAGCCTGGGTGACAGAGTGAGACTCTGACTCAAAAAATAATAATAATAATAATTTAATCAATTTCATAATCTGGAAAAGGTGTGAGAGGCACCCTTCATTTTAAGCAAAGGAGTTTGAGACTAATTTTATTCAGGAAACATTTCCTGGGTCCTATTGTCTATTAGGCATTGGGTTGTCTCTTGGCCACAATGACTAAACAAAATGTTATCTGAAGCTGGCAATTGCTGTGTGGTTTTGCTGTGTAGCTAGAGAAGGTGTGGGTGGGTAGTTTGCAGGTGGCTTTACAAAAAAAAAAAAATTCATCCTTGGATCATAATAATAGCAACCTTTGTTTATGGAACTAAGCATGTTACACATATTGGCTAATGCAATTCTCACCAAAACCTTATGAGGCACTATTACCATTCCTATTTTATTTTTTAAATTTTTATTTTTTTCTTTTTTCTTTTTCTTTTTTTTTTTTTTAAAGCTGTGAGGTAAAATTCAGGGTTAGGTATACAAACATTGATTATGCAGGTCCCCTTGTAGATGAGGTATGCCCGTCCCTCCTATCGTCCCTGTTTTATATACGAGGAAATGGAGGCTCAGAGAAGCCATGTGATTTGATCAATAACCACGCTGATCTGTGTGAATTAGGTGAAATCAGAAGCAGATCTGTACCCAGTACCTGTAGTTAAATCACTACATTATATTCCTTCTGCTAACTTGTATTGCTCTCCCTATCCTAGCATACTTGACATTTGGGAGTGCTTTTTTTTTTTTTTTTTTAAGGGTTCTCTGCTGATCTGTTTCAGAGCTAATGTCCCCATGGTGGGACAGCATTTGCTAGGGGGCACATCTTGAGGAAACTTTAGTGAGAAAGCTGGAGCAGAGAACTTATACGGAATCTAGAATTTTTGAATTTGGATATTCTTTTTTTTTGAGTTGGAGTCTCACTGTTGCCCAGACTGGAGTGCAGTGGGCGCTCCCAGCCACCGCAGCCTTGACCTGCTGGGCTCCGGTGATCCTTCTGCCTCAGGCGAGTCTCGAACCTGTGGGCTCAGGCAATCCACTCACCTCAGCCTCCCAAAGGCACGGGATTACAGGCTGAGCCACTGAGCCCGGCTGACCTTAACATCTTTAGTGAACATTCATATCTTAGTTCTGTTTGTGGAAAAGTCACCACCAATCCAAAAATGTAGAAAAAGGAAATAGTCATGCTGTATACAAGTAGTGAGAATATGGGTACTTTTCTCATTTTTTCTTTCTTTCTTTTTTTTAAGAGGCGAAGAAAGAAAAGTTTATTTAAAAGAAAATTAGAGAGAGAAAGAAGGGAGAAGATTTACTGCCCAAGGTGGGGGAGGGGACCCAAACCAAGCCTGGTCGCCTCCTTTTTTTTTTCTTGAACTGGGGTCCCACTCTGTCTACCAGACTGCAGTGCAGTGTCATAAACATGGCTCACTGCAGCCTCCACCTCCTTGGCTCAAGTGATCTTCCTACCTCAGCATCTTAAGTAGCTGGGACTACAGGCACACGCCACCACTCCCAGCTAATTTTTTTTTGTAGAGCCAAGGTCTCACTATTTTGCCCAGGCTTGTCTCCAACTCCTGGGCTCTCACCTTGGCCTCCCAAAGTGTTAGGATTCCAGGCATGAGCCACCATGCCTGGCCATTATCATGTTTTCAAAATTCATTCAGACTGTAGCATGTAGCAGTACTTCATTTCTTTTTATGGCCAAATAACATTCCATTGTATGTATATGCCACATTTATCAGTTGATGGACATTGGGTTGTTCCCATTTTTGGCTATTATAAATAATGCTGCTATGAACATGTGTACACAAGTTTTTGTTTGGACGTATATTTTCATTTCTCTTGGGTCTAAACCTAGGAATACAATTGCTAAGTCATATGGTAACTCTGTGTTTCATGAATTGCCAAACTTTAAAAAAAATAAATCGTACCATTTCACAGACCCATCAGCAATGAATGAAGGTTCCAATTTCTCCACATCCTTGCCAGTACTTGTTTATTGACTGTCTTTTTTTAGAAAAAAGCTTTTATTATTATTATGGTAAAAACATATAAAATTTGCCATCCTAACTATTTTTTGGTGTACATTTAATAACATTAAGTGTATTTGCCTCATTTTGAAACAGATCTCCAGAATCTTTTCATCTTGTGAAACTGATGAAAACTGTATACTATTAAACAATTTCCCTCCCCTTAGCCTCCCCCCTCCCATTTCTCCAGCCCCTAGTAAGCACATTCTACTTTTTCTACTTTCTTTTCTATGAATTTGACTAGTTTAGCTATCTCATATAAGTGGAATCATACAGTATTTGTCTTTTTGTGACTGGCTTATCTCACTTAGCTTAATGTTCTCATGTTCATTCATGTTGTAGCATGTGACAGGATTTCTTTTTTTTTTTTTTTTGAATTGGAGTTTCACTGTGTCGCCCAGGCTGGAGTACAGTGGCATGCTCACGGCCATCGCAGCCTCAACCTGCTGAACTTAGGCAATCCTTCTGCCTCAGCTTTCCAAGTAGCTGGAACTACAGATGCATGTCACCATGCCCGGCTAGTTTTTTTGTGATTTATTGTAGAGATGAGACCTCACCAAGTTGCCCGGTCTGGTCTCAAAGTTCCAGGTTCAGGCAATCTTCTCACCTCAACCTGCCAAAGTGCCAGGATTATAGGCTGAGCCACTGCACCTGGCTATTTCTTTAATTTTTAAGGCTATTTAATATTCCGTTGTATGCATATACCCCATTTTGTTTATCCATTCTTCTATTGATGGACACTTGGGTTGCTTCTACTTCTTGGCTATTGTGAATAGTGCTGTTATGGGTATGCAAATATCTCTTCGAGACTCTGTTTTCCATTTTTTTGGACCATATATGCAGAAGTGGGATAGTTGGATATTGTAATTCTATTTTTTATTTTTTGAGATACCACTGTGCTGTTTTCCATAATGATTGCACCAGTTTCCAATTCCATCAACAGTGCACAAGGTTCTAGTATCTCCATATCCTCATCAACACTCATTATTTTCTGTTATTTGATAGTGGCCATCCAAATGAGTGTGAGGTGATTCTATGTCTTTCTGAACATTTCCATCACTCTTGGAAGCACTTCCTTACTTCCTGGCACACAGAGTGTTCTGTGATCTCTTCAAACTTTCCCTGCTCCCGCCCTGGGATCAACCAGTTCTCTAGGGAGCCTTGATTCTTTTTAGTGGAGATGTATTTAGAAACCAAATTCTGAGTTGGGCATGGTGGCTCATGCCTGTAATCTCAGCATTTTGGGAGGCCAAGGCCAAATTCAAACAAAATAAATTTAAGGCTGGGCTCGGTGGCTTAGCCTGTAATCCCAGCACTTTGGGAGGCGGAGGTGAGTGGATTGCCTGAGCCCGCGGGTTCAAGACCCGCCTGGGCAACTTGGCGAGACCTCATCTCTATAATAAATAAAAACTAGCTGGGTGTAGTAGTGCGCGCCTGTAGTTCCAGCTACTTGGAAGGCTGAGGCGGAAG
>NW_007252984.1:552028-559691 GCF_000164805.1 Carlito syrichta | reverse complement strand
TCGATCGCTGGAGCCCAGCAGGTCGAGGCTGCGGTGGCCGGGAGCGGCCACTGCACTCCAGTCTGGGTGACAGAGTGAGACTCCAACTCAAAAAAATAAAATAAAATAAAATAAAATAAATAAATAAATAAATAAATTTAAAAGAAAAAGAAAGAAAGAAACCAAAATCTGGGCACGTTTCAGATTAGTTTTACTTGTGGCATTTCTGCACAGGACTTAGACATGATTCCTGTGGGGCAGGGGTGACAGACACCTCCTCATGTCTAGAGCAAGACTACTGTTCCTGAATCTGGGGGAACCTCAGCTCTCCCAGCTCTCCAGAGGGACAATGACCGAGCTGACCTCCCCAGCTATACACCCTAGGCTCAATTTGGGATGCCAGCTGTAGAAAATATCTCCAAACACTTGGGAAATTATTGGAACCTGGATTTAGTTGTTTTAAAGTTCATCTTGAGAGGGAGGACTGAAAAAAATATATGCTTAAGCACAACCTCTCACTTACTATCTAGTTTGGCTAAAAATATACATGTGCATCTAGTGATGCAGTTGAATGTAGAGACCATAACTTTAAACTCAGCCAGAAAATCCCTGCACTGCTACATATAAGCCCTGTCACCTGGGGAACTTGATCGTTGCAAGCATCTGCTTCCCTGCCTGGAAAATGAGAATTATGCCTACCTTGCAGAATGTTTTGGGGCCTGGAGAAATGTGTCAAGAGACAGAGACATTGTCCAACGGGTAGGAAGCAGTCATTCACAGCATACCTCTCTAATGTCATGTTGGGGTCAGTAGCTTTACTTACACAACCTTTTGGGATTAGCAGACTTTGCCCATGAAAGACAGCTAGTGCTGGCTGGGGGGTCAAGGGGTTAACCTGCTTTCCAAGGATTTATAGGCTGCAAAACTACATCCTTTCATTAGCAATATATAGCCATCTTTCCATATTATTTCTTTCCTCTAGTGAACCCGCCACATTTCAGAAATATCACCAAGTGAGTTTGCTTGCAAGATTTAACCAAGATCTGGATAAAGTGTCAGCGATTTCCCTGGTGTTCTCTACAGGATCTGTAATAGGCCCAAAGTACAAGCTCCGGATTCTCCGAATGAAGTTAAGGTCCCTTGTCCATCCAGAGAGGTGAGCCGAAAGCAGTTTGTCCGACAAGCTTCTGGTTTCCAAAGATGTTGTTGAATCCTGTCCAGTCTGCTTGCTTTGATGTTTTAACAAGACTATTTTCATTCACAATGAGAAAAGTGAAGGGTTCTCCAAAAATAGCTTTTATTGAAAGCAAGTAGCTCAGCCAGATGAGATGGCATGTGCCTGTAATCCCAGCAATTTGGGAGGCTGAGTCAGGAGAATCACCTGAGCCCAGGAGTTCAAGTTCAGCCTGGACTACGATGGACTTTAAAAAAAATAAATCGTACCATTTCATAGACCCACCAGCAATGAATGAAGGTGGTGAGTCCTGGTCTCAAAATAAAAATAGATAAAAACAAAAAACAAAAAAACAAGTAGCCCAGTACTTCAACAAATTACATTGTTATATGCTTAAAGATAAATGTCCCAGGAATCCAAGGAAATAATGTGATTAAATGTTTAGAGTTATATAGTTCCTCCCTAACCACCCACATTGCTTGTAAGTTGATATCTGCTATAGAAAGGAAAGGTCTGTATAATTTGGCAAACTGATAAAGCAGGGCCTAGTATTTATTTATTTATTTTTTGAGTTGGAGTCTCACTCTGTCGCCCAGACTGGAGTGCAGTGGCCACTCCCGGCCACCGCAGCTTCGACCTGCTGGGCTCCGGCGATCCTTCCGCCTCAGCTTTCCGAGTAGCCGGAATTACAGGCATGTGCTACCACGCCCAGCTGATTTTTTGATTTATTGTAGAGATGAGGTCTCGCTGCCCGGGCGGGTCTCGAACTCGCGGGCTCAGGCAATCCACTTACCTCAGCCTCCCAAAGGCATGGGATTACAGGCTGAGCCACCGAGCCTGGCTAGGGCCTAGTATTTAAAAGGTACATAAAATTTGGAATATTTTATGCCTTTAACAGTATAAAAGTATAGTTTCTTAAATTTGATAACTGCCCTGAAAATGTCTTTGTTATTCAAAATACACCCTGAAGTATTAGCTGGTAAACAACCCATTCTCAACTGGTTCAGGAAAAAAACCAACCAACAACAACAATGTGTGTGTGTGTGGAGAGGGACAGAGAAGGAGAAGCGGGAGAGAGAGAGAAATAATGATTTTTTTTTTTAAAGTACATAGCTGTGTTCATATGTATGTTTTGGGACAAATACCACTCTATCATAGGTTTCTAGCATTTAACCTATGGACAGAGAGGGATAAAAGAAATTATGTAAGCAGTTAGTGCTTTGCATTTATGAATTACTTTTCCTTGAAGGTTTAGGGTACCCTAAAATATTTAGTAATACAAGTGACTATCCTTCAAAGAGGATAGTCATTACATCCTAAAACTGAGAAGCTTTTATACCTTTTTTCCTATCAGAGGATTACATGTTCATGTACTTTCCAGATTTTATAAAATCTGGAAAGTACAGAAAGTATTAGGAAGCAGAAAAATATTACCCATATTGTCATGATTCAGGGGCAACCACTGTTATATTTTTGGTTATTTCTTTCTAATCGTTATTATTGTTTTTAAACCTACTTGAAGTTATGTGGCAAATAAAGTTTTATAGCCTGCTTTTTTTGTTGTTGATGTTTTACTTACCATAAGGATGTTCTTATATTATTAGAATAATTGCTAAATAATTTTATATTCTAAAGATATATTTTATTTTACTAGAATGGAATATTCTGTTGTTGTTGTTGTTGTTAAATAGAGACAGAGTCTTGCTATGTTGCCAGGCTGGTCCTGAACTCCTGGCCTCAAGTGATCTTCCTACCTTGGTCTCCCCAAGCACTGGGATTACAGGCATGAGCCACTGTCCCTGGCTGAATGTGGCATTTTTATAATCCTATTGACAAGGATATTTTGTCTTATATTCCCAGGCCCCAGTTGTGTCGGTATGATCTTGTCCTGAGGGAAAACGTTGAAACAGTCTTCCAACCTATTCTTTGCCCAAAGTTGCAGATGTAACTGTTGACAGAACACACACCGGTAATATCAAGAAAGCTACAACAACAGCATCTTACAAAGCTTCATCTCGCTTATTCCTCAAGGCACAAAAAGAATGGAAAAACCAAGATTTTTTTCAGTAGCGTCCTCTGGCTGTCATATTACGCAGCATCAAACAACCTTGTGATTATAAAACAGTCCTGCGAACAGAGCTCCTAACTAGGGCAAGTCAGAAATAGCCAGGCTTGCGGCAGCGCGGCACTGTGTCTGTTGCGTCCTGGGGCCTCATTTGTTCCAACCTGTCGATTTGCTGCCTATCCATCCCGTCGGCGGGTTTGTCCATCGTGGCTACAGGTCAGGCATTGTAAAGGGAAGGACAGGTTGGAGGCCTCGCTTTGGATTCTGCATTCCCTGTGCCAAATTCCTCCAGTTCCTGCATGTAGTCGGGAATGAAACTGACCTACCTCACTCAGGGTTTGGGAGGCAAGTCTATGTATGAAGGGTTTTTTGAAATCCCATGGGTACCGCATTTATGAGATGTTTGAGAAATGTGAATATGCTTTTATTTATTTTCACAGGTTTTTGTCTAAGTTGCAATGAGAGAGCCTCTTTTTATCAACACCAGCTTGTCCCTTGGGCTGTTTCCTCTGGGAAGGTCAGAGAGCCACACCCTGGCCTCCTGCCTTCTCTGAAGTGGTGTTGGGGCCCAGAGGAGGTGGAGGATGTGGGCATGGACTGGCAGCCAAGAGGCCAGGGGCTGGGACTAGATTGCAAGTGGATAAGGAAAGAAGGGCAGAGGAAGCAGTGGGGCCGCCTTGAGGCACATGACAGAGGATGGATGGGACAAGAGGCAGGAGACAAAAAAGCACAGTTTGAGCCCGGCTCGGTGGCTCAGCCTGTAATCCTGTGCCTTTGGGAGGCTGAGGAGTGGATTGCCTGAGCCCGCCGGTTCGAGACCCGCCTGGGGCAGCAAGACCTCATCTCTATAATAAATCAAAAAATTAGCCGGGCGTGGTAGCGCATGCCTGTAATTCCGGCTACTCGGAAGGCTGAGGAGGAAGGATCGCAGGAGCCCAGCAGGTCGAGGCTGTGTTGGCCGGAAGCGGCCACTGCACTCCAGTCTGGGCGACAGAGTGAGACTCCAACTCAAAAAAAAAAAAAAAAAAGCACAGCTTGTTCTTCACCATTTTTTGGTCAAGGTCTCATTCTGTCATCCAGGCTAGAGTGCAGTGGTATGATCATGGCTCATTGAAGCCTCCACCTTCTGGGCTCACGCAGTCCTTACGCCTCAGCCTCCCTGGAACTACAGGTGTGCACCACTGTGCCCAGTTAATGTTTTGATTTTTTGTAGAGCCGAGGTCTCACTATGTTGCCTAGGCTGGTCTCACACTCCTAGGCTCAAGCAATCCCCTCACCTCGGCCTCCCAAAGTGCTGGGATTACAGGCATGAGCCACCACACCGAGCCTTAAGACATGCTTGTTTTTCCATATTCCCAATGTAATCTATGATTATTGAAGGAAATTTAGAAAACACATAGATGCAAAATGAAGAAAATACTATTCATGATACCACCTAGTAGAGGTAATTAATGTTAACCGTTTGGAACAAGGCTATAACTTGTTTTGCTAACATGTGAATTAGAAGCATAAGCTGGTGTGCTCTGTGCTCTTGGATTATCTGAAGCCTGCAATTTGAGGTTTTCCCGGAGGTCAGTGCAATCTGTGAATTCAGAATGACAGCAGCAGTCAAGTCAAGAGGGGCTCGAGGGCCAAGGCCAGAGAGGCTGGAATGAAGGGAGAACAATCCCTGGGGCCAGCTGTCCAGTGTGAGGGTGGGCAGGATCTGTCCCACAGCTGTAGCCACTGAAGGGAGATTTGTGGGAATCCTGAGTGTCACAGGCCGGTCATCTCCTCTTATTCAAGTAATTGTTCTTCATCTGCTTTCTGTGAAATCAGCCCTTGTAACGATATGAACTCTCTAATTCATAAATTATAGAAGTCTGTAAGTACGTTCCTGTGTGGCACGTCTTCTTACACACGTACATGTATAGCAAATACAGAGTCTTTTTCTTTTTTTGAGTCAGAGTCTCACTCTGTCACCCAGGCTGGAGTGCAGTGGCACGCTCACGGCCCCCCCAAGGTTGACCTGCTGGGCTCCGGCCATCCTTCTGCCTCAGCCTTCCAAGTAGCCAGGACTACAGGCGTGCGCTACCACGCCCGGCTAATTTTTTGATATATATTGTAGAGATGAGGTCTCAAGTTGCCCAGGCGGGTCTCAAATCCCTGAGCTTAGGCAATGCTCTCACCTCGGCCTCTCAAAGTACTGGGATTACAGGCTTGAGCCACTGCTCCTGGCCTCATAGCAACTATTTAAGTTTTTTTTTTTTTTTTACATTTATTTGTGTGATTGTTTAATGTCTGTCTTCTCCGCCTCAGCCTTCCAGTAGCTGGACTGCTCTGCAAGGCAGAGCCCATGAGCATGGAATATAGTCTGTGTTCAGGAAAAATGTATTAAATGAGCACTTTCTATGTGTGGCCCTCTGAGGCCTGTGGAACCATCTTCAGTTGGTAAAGGCTCCTCCTCCACCCCAGCCATAGCCCATTTCCACCAGGACACCTAACCTTCTCTACCTTGGACTTTCCTCCCAGACACTTTTGTTCCTATTGCCTCTGTTGTCTTTGGAGGCCAATTGCCCATTTCCCAAGTTCTCCGGAAAAAAGGGAAGTTGGCTCCTTTGTCACTCCTTATCACATCTTCCAGGTGGTCCCAAAACCATTCCTCAGCAAACCCACTTGTCCGGAAGTCCAGGAGATTTTGCACACATTCCCCACTTCCCTGTCTTCTGTTTTGCTAAAACCCCCCCGGGACCTTGCGACATGACTGGATGACTCTAGGCTCTATTTCACAATCCTTTTGAACAAGTCTCCCTTTCCACAAGTCTCTCTTCCTCCACCCACTTTGCCACCCACTCTGTGCGTGCTTCCATCTCTGCTGTGATTGTGCCATATTGTGATATGTTTCTTTTTTTTGTGTGTGTGAGTTGGAGTCTCACTCTGTTGCCCAGACTGGAGCGCAGTGGCCGCTCCCGGCCACCGCAGCCTCGACCTGCTGGGCTCCGGCAATCCTTCCGCCTCAGCCTTCCAGTAGCTGGAACTACAGGTGTGCGCTACCACACCTGGCTAATTTTTGATTTATTGTAGAGATGAGGTCTTGCCAAGTTGCCCAGGTGGGTCTCGAACCCACGGGCTCAGGCAATCCACTCACCTCAGTCTCCCAAAGTGCGGGGTTCCAGGCTGAGCCACCGAGTCCGGCTTGTGATATGTTTTTGTGTCTGTAACTCCTCCGAGAGCATGACAAAAATGGCTGCTGCTCTTGTTTTTGCCTCCCCAGCATCTTGCACAATGCCAGGCACAAAGTAGGTGCTCAATAAATATCTGCTGAACACAATGGAATGGATTCGTGCTTAGGAGCTTGAGGGAGTCACCTCGACTCTGATGCAGACCTCAACACACTTAACTGTGTTATTTCCAAAATCCTAAATTCAGAGCCCCCTGCCCTTGAACCTTTCCCCCTTACTCCCATTCCTACAGAACTCCATCCTAGCCAAGGAGACTTTGGATGCCAGGAACAGAAATACACTCACGTTAACCCATATTTTATAGATTATTGAGAAATAGAAAAGACTTGTGGAAACCCAGGAAGAAGTGAACCATCAAACCCCAGGAAGGGCAGGAATGGGCAGCCAGCCCTGGAGCCTTCTGCCTTTGTTAATCCTAGTGCTCTGCCATGAGTGTCTATGACTGAGCTCAACTCCCTGCATGGGGCAGCTTCATTGGGTTCTTGGCCACTCACTGACTTTGGTCCAATTCCAAAGTCCAGGGAGAGGAAATAGCCCTTGGATTCTCCTCCCCAGAAAGATGTCCATCCAGTTCCAATCAGCTGTGTTTGGGGTGGAAGTGGGGAAAACACCCTGTGGTCTTCACAGCTACTCCTTTCAATTGCTCTGGGCACTGCTGATTAAGCCAGAAAGGTTGCAAACTATTGACAAGGAGGCACGGTGAATGCCTGGCTAATTTACTCTCATTAAAACCTCTTACTTTTTCTTCCTTTCCACTTTCTGAGCCATTGGCACTCACCTGGTGGGGATTGTGGTTGTCCTTTGTCAGATTGCATGGGAATGTTCTATAAATGAGTGGTCACAGCGGAGACTGGTTAGGAGTTGGCTCTGGAGGTGCTGGGTTAGGGGCTAGGAAGGTTGGGGAGACTGAAAACAGAATGAAGGTGGGTTGGGATAGGGGAGCACAATCCGGGGCTTCCTCCCCAAGCAGTCAGGTTGAGCAGGAGGGATCAGGACAGGAGTCCAGCAGGGCAGGTCCAGGGGAGTAGGGCAGTGGGAGCAAGCAGATGCTTGGGAAGTGAGCTGTAGAAAAGCAGGTTAGCACCATCCGAAAGAGTTCTACCAAAGGTCTCTTACCACCTTGCACTGGCCAAATCTCATGACCCCCAGTGTCAGGACTCTAACATTTCCTTTTCTTTTTTTTTTTTTGAGTTGGAGTCTCACTCTGTCGCCCAGACTGGAGTG
>NW_007252984.1:548823-552008 GCF_000164805.1 Carlito syrichta | reverse complement strand
CACCTCAGCCTCCCAAAGGCGCGGGATTACAGGTTGAGCCACCGAGCCCGGCTTGACATTTCCTTTTCTAACAGTCTCTCTTGGACTCTCAGGACACTATTTTTTTGTTTCTCACCCACACTCCTGAATGAGGCATTTTGTTCTCTTTCACTGATTCTACTATTTTCTTTCCAGTCTTCTGATCTCATTCTTCTTTCTCAAAAAGGTAGTCCACAGTAAGAGAGTTTGCTAGGTGTTTTTCCTGGACTACAATGCGGGACTGCTAAGAGTTTCTAACTCATGAGGATTATCATATGGAATAACTAAACTCATACATGTAAAATGCTTACTGTGGACTCTAGTGTGTGGTAAATACTCAATGAATGTCAGTTACTTTCTCTCTCACGCAGTTTCTAGGAGGTCTTCTCCCCTCCCCTCACTTCAACTATCTCCTCTAGACAGATGGTCTCCAAATCTGGATGTTCAGTGTGAGCTCTGGATTTTCACTTCTTGTTGAGTCCAGGGCAGATAAAAGAGCATGGGCTCAGGTGATGGCAGACAAGGGCTTGCATCCTGTTCTGTGCTCACAGCTGTCGACTTTGTACAGGTGACTTCATCTGAACATGTGTTCATCTCCTCATCCATAAGTGGGGTAATGATATTTGCTTCGCTGGAGTGGAATAAGCTTCACAGTGTCTATTTCCTCCATGGCATGTACCTTGCTCTATAATTATATCTCTCCTTCCCCATCCCCACTGAAGAGAAAGTAAGATCCTTGACAGCAGGAGCCTCACTTCCTTGCTTCCTACTCTATTTCTTGTCCCAGCACTCCCCTGGTATAGGCCACCAGGAATTCCTCAACCACTTTCTCTCCTATATTCTTTTGGCTTCTTAAAGTCAACATGTACCAAACCAAACAACTAATCATTGTTTTCCTGAGACCTGACCCACTCATTTAACAAACATTTATTAAGTGCCAATTATAAGATAAGCACAGGGTTAAAGGTTGAGACAGAGAAAACATGAGACATCATTGTCTCATTTATGGAAATGATCACTGTCTACTTTGGAGGTAGACAATAATACCAAATAATGCATTTGCAATAAGAGTACAGATGTTTCTCAGGGAGCCAAAAGCTCAGAGGAGGAATACTGTTTCTGACTGTAAGAGCTGAAGAAAGCTTCTCAGAGGAGGTGACCATTATCCTTGGTGTAGATGAAACAGTAGAAGTTTGCCAGGAAGAAGAAATTGTCAGATAGCAAGAAGAGTGTTGTCAGAGGCATGAACTAACATGATTTGTATTCAGCTGGAAGGGAGGGCTGAGACTATTTCCCCCTCATTTTCTAAAGTGGAAATTTCAAACATATACTGACATAGAGAAAATAGTATAACACTCACCTCTGTGTGATCGCCCAGCTTCAACAATTATCAACTCATGGCCAATCTTATTCTATCTATATCCCTACTCACAAAACACCCATCCCATTATTTTGATGCAAATCTAAGACACTGAATAATTTCATGTGTAAATACTACCTGTTATGATGGTTCTATTAAAATTTTATTTTAAAATATGTATGTATGTATGTATGTATGTATGTGTGTTTGTATGTATGTATTTGAGACAGAGCCTCACTCTGTTGCCCAGGCTAGAGAGTACTGGCATAATCTTGGCTTACTGTAGCCTTGACTTCCTGGGCTCAAACAATCCTCCTGCCTCAGCCTCTGGAGTAGCTGGGACTACAGGTGTGTGCCACCATGCCTGGCTATTAAAAAAAAATTGTAAAGATGAGGTCTTACTACACTTCCCAGGTTGGTCTTGAAATCCTGGACTTAAGTGATCCTCCTGCCTTGGCCTCCCACAGTACCGGGATTACAGGCATGAGCCATCACATCTGGACAAAAAATTTAACATAAATAAATACTGTGGTATCTTGAAAAGATTAAGTATCTCCTCTTTTTTCTCCTTAAAAAAAATCATACTATAACACCACAACTTGTTTGTTTGATTTTTATTTTAGTCATCTATCTGGTCATTATATTGTATCAGTATTCCATTTGTAAATATACCATAATTAAACTAGCCAACCCCCAACTGATGGGCATTTAGGTAGTATCCAGTCTCTTAACATTTAAAAAAAAGTTGGGAGAATTCCCTTAAACAGATATCTTTGGTCTACCTATGGGTATATCTGCAGGTTAAGTTCTTGGATATGGATTTCTGGGATCTTGTACACATGAATTCTGACAAGTGTTTCCTATTTAGTCTAATGGGTGCTTTGAATGATATGACAAGGATGCTTTCTCTCTACTGTCTAGGTTTTTGACACTCTGGAGTCCTCTCTGTCCCTTCCTCTATTTAATCAATCTACCATCTCAACTCTACCAGCCTGTCATCTTCCTCCCTCCATTCCCACTGGTGTGGTCCTGGCTCAGGCCCTTATCCTTTACCAGGGCAGCTACCAACTCAGCATGTATGCTAATCACCTGCCAAAGTGAACATCCTAAAATGGGAACTTCTCTGACTTAAACACCTCTGTTGGTTTCTCACCATCTGCAATATTAAAAATCCCGAAACGACTGGATAAAAAAAATGTGGTACATATACACAATGGAATATTACACAGCCATAAAGAAAGACAAACATTTGGACTTCGCAGCAACTTGGATGGATTTAGAGTCAATAATACTCAGTGATCTATCACAAAAGCAAAGAACAGGGTATCATATGTTCTCACTCATAAGTGGACCCTGAACATTTACCATAATGCTATAAGAAAGGAATTGGCAGTAGCGGGATACTGCCGGGGTGGAAGAGGGGAACACAACATCAATAAGGTAGCTGATCTCAAGTCAGGCAAAGTGGGGACCAAAGGGAGGCCCAAACTTTACCTGTATGATGTCCACTTGTATGCCTAATCCTGAATTGTACCCTACATCTTTAAAATAAAATATATATAAAAGAAAAAGAAATCCAACTCCTCAGCCTGCCTTCAGTGCTCTCCTGTCTGTCTCCCGCTTCTCAATCCTTTTTTTTTTTTTTTTTTTTTTGAGTTGGAGTCTCACTCGGTCGCCCAGACTGGAGTGCAGTGGCCACTCTCGGCCACCGCAGCCTCGACCTGCTGGGCTCCGGTGATCCTTCCGCCTCAGCCTTCCGAGTAGCCGGAATTACAGGCATGCGCTACCACGCCCGGCTGATTTTTTG
>NW_007252984.1:524931-548462 GCF_000164805.1 Carlito syrichta | reverse complement strand
GGGGGGGGGGGGAAGCTGTCATTTAATCTTTCTGAAATAAAATTTTCACCCATTAACTAGAGACAAAAATACCTATCTTGGAGGATGACTGAGAGGATTCGAGATGATGGGAGTATAGTAGCCCCTGAATGAAAACCACTTCTGATTATTTCCGTGGTCATTGTTACCGTCCTATCGCACTAGCTTGCAGTCTCTGGTCTACGCCGTCTCCATTTGCTTTGTGTGACAGCAGGTCGTGGATAAGACTGTCTTGACCACTAGACGGCAAGCTCACTGTGGGCAGGACTCACGATTTCCCGCCTGGAGTTTCCATCCCGGCACCAAGCCGGGATTGCGGGCGCTCAAGAGGAGAAGGGACCGGGATAAATGCAGAAAAACCTGCACTGACAGGCGCACGCAGAGCTATGCGGCAACCCAGGATTCTCCCGAAGTCTTCGTCGCGGGACACAGAGGGCGGAGTCAGGGCCGGGGCGGGGCCTGGCCCCGGGGCGGGGCTTGGCGCGGATCCCTCCCCGGTCCGTCCGCGAACGTGCTCCGCTGGGTGAGTCCGCGCGCGGCTCTGTCCCGGCGCTGCAAGTGAGCTGCGCGTGGCCTCGCGGGCCGGGGTGCGGCGGCAACATGCGTCCGCTGCTCGGCCTCCTCCTGGTCTTCGCCGGCTGCACCTTCGCCCTGTACTTGCTGTCGACGCGACTGCCCCGCGGGCGGAGTCTAGGCTCCAGCCAGGAGACTGAGGGCAGGTGTGTGGCAGGGCTCGGGACTCGGGTCAGAGGGATGGCGCCAGCTCCGAGGATGGGGGCTGGGAATCGGAGATCAGGTTCCCTGGTCTCGGAGACGTCAGGGTTGGGATTTGAGGTTCATTTCCATATCCCGGCCCGCATCTGCATCACATGGGACAGGCGGGTGAATGGGAGCCCGGGCCCGGCCCTGAACCGGACCTGCGTGTCGCCGTCTGCGCGGGGCGCGCGTGCAGTGCCGTGGTTGGGGCGGTGTTTGCGGGGGGCAACGCTGCGCTGTCCCCGGGCTGAGCCTGCCCGCGTCGTGGCTTCGCCTCTCCGTCCCAGCCCTGGACCCCGTTTCCAGACGGCCTGCGCCCCTCGGGGGACCCCCCGCCCTTTCACATCCACTTTCACGTCCTTTCTCCTCCCCGGCCCACTCCAACCCCGTCAGATCTGCCCTTGGGACTTTAAGGCATTAAGTCTTCAGGAGAATCGTTGCATGAACAACTTTAAATTATTCACGAATTAATTATCGGGTTTGTCCATCATCCTGGCAGTCTCTACTTTTTCCCTTCTGATTGAGCAGCTGGGTGATGAGCAATACCTACCTGGCTGGTTTTTGTGAGTGCTGCATACTATTTATAAAGTGCATGGAAGTGTGCCTAACACAGCACCGCCTTGTCAAGGGATTTGCTGATAATTGAGTGTTAGGGTAACTGTTTTAAGTTACTGTGTCCTTTTGCTCTAGACATACCAGCATTTTCGTGAGAACTGGGAGGGTTTGCTTATACTTGATCAGTGAAGGAATCAAGGACTGTTCAGGTGGCAGAGGCAAGGTGGCCTTTACACTGTAACCCTTGGACACAGGATTCAGAGTGCACTGAGGACCAGATTAAGAACATAGTGAAAAAAAGCAGGCTCTTTGATAGGGTTGGTTTAGAACCTGACATATTAACAAGATAGTTATGTTTGTGGTATGGGATAGATATACTTTCCTGGAGAATCTTTGATTTGTGTGTGTGTGTGTGTGTGAATGGTAAAACAGTTGTTTTATCTAGTACCTAGAACTGTGTGAAGTCTGAATTGTACTTGCTTGTAGGGGAGGGCGTGTCCTTGAAAGGAAACAGATTTAGGACATTTGGTACTATCCTGGAAATGAGTTCATTTGCCTCTTAATAGGTCATAACATCTGAGAGCTAAAAGAAAACTGAATGATTATCTAGCACCAACCCCTCGTTTTTTATATAAGGAAACTGAGGCCCAGAGACTAGCCTAGGGTCACACAACCCAGAAGGTAACCAGAGTCTGGATGCTGACCCAGGTCTCTTGCTTCCAAGGCAGGGCTCTTCTGTCTGCCTCTGCTGTGTTGTATTGGGTCCATCATCTTGGGTTCACGTTATGTATGAGTTCCCAGCAGGCCAGATGATGGCTATATTTATAAACCTGCTTTGGAAAGAAGACACAGCAAGTGACTTTCTTAGGCACTGGGCTGAGCTGGACTCATGTTTCCATCTGCTTTTCCAAATTTGCAGATCACTGTGGTTCCCCTCAGACCTGGCGGAGCTACGAGAGCTCTCGGAGGTCCTTCGAGAGTACCGGAAGGAGCACCAGGCCTACGTGTTCCTGCTCTTCTGCAGCGCCTACCTCTACAAACAGGGCTTTGCCATCCCTGGCTCCAGCTTCCTGGTCGGTATCCTGCCCTCCCTCCAACTGTTTATCTGAAAATTCAGATACTCTCTGTAACCTCCTGCATTGTTGTGCGAGAGGATTAAATGTAACTGGTTGTAGAGGGACTGGCACGCAGTGGCCCTTAGCACTTACTGAAGGACTGAGTGGAGAAACAGGAGACTCAGAAAGCTTCCTTTTGTCCTGCTTACTTTTCCTGCCTCAACATCTTTACTCTAGGCTCAGGTTGGATTTGCTCAAGTAGTTTCTATGTTGGAAACTAGAAGAAAAGCAAACACGTCCAAAAGAGGCAGAAGAGATGTGTGGTGCTCAAGGTCAGGCTGACTCCTTGGGGCTTTCCCTGTGTCTCTCTTCTCTCTTGAGCCGATCCTTCTTCAGGGAAGAGATCCAGCTGCTCCCCAGTGGGACTCCACACCCAGACCGGGGTGAATCCTGACTCTGCCTTGGCAAGATACTTAATCTTTCACCGATAGAATGGGGTAAGGTTAGTGTATGACACAGGGGTATAGTCCTCACTAGTCAAGCAATTAACGCACAGTTGGTGCTCAGTGAATTCCTACCTTTCTACTTCCAAAGCCCCTTTTACTCTTGAATCCCATGTTTTGGCAGGATGATGTCTACCAGTCAAACTGCATTTAGAAAGTATTGGTTCACTTTTCCATTTTTGTTAAACTGAAATGTCTTTAAGTGTCAGCTACAAGCTGGGCTCAGTGGCTCAGCCTGTAATCCCGCGCCTTTGAGAGGCTGAGGTGAGTGGATTGCCTGAGCCTGCGGGTTCGAGACCCACCTGGGCAGCAAGATCCTCATCTCTACAGTAAATCAAAAAATCAGCCGGGCGTGGTAGCGCATGCCTGTAATTCCGGCTACTCGGAAGGCTGAGGCGGAAGGATAGCCGGAGCCCAGCAGGTCAAGGCTGCGGTGGCCGGGAGCGGCCACTGCGCTCCAGTCTGGGTGACAGAGTGAGACTCCAACTCAAAAAAAAAGAAAAAAAAAAGTGTCAGCTACAACGCTGGTCAACGTGAAACTTTCAGAATTAGCACACTACCTAGATGTAACTCCAGCAAAAAGCAAAGAACACATCTTATTTAGCTGTGTGGTCTTATCAAGGGAAGACCTATGGTTTGTGTTCATCCTTTGATATAGTAAAAGTAACTTGTAAGTTTCATTTCTACATTCTTAGAGTCCCAGTGATTGCAGGATCTACCACAGTCTATGCAGGCTGGGTGCTATATACACATATTACCCATTTGATTTTCTCCTGCCACCTGAGGCTTTAATCCCTGTCCTCATTTTAAAGGTGATGAGCCCAAGGCCAAGGTTGTAGTTCCTAGCCTTTTCATCATTTTCATTAAACTCTTTTTAAAAATTTTATGCATTTATTTATTTGATTGGAAAATATAGTTTATTTAGAAAGTAAATTAGAGAGAGAGGGGAGATTCACCTCTCCAAGGTAGGAGAGGGGGCCAAAGTTTAGGAAACATGGCAGCAACCATAGGTGAAAGAGCATATGGCCACACCAGAGTTTAGTAAAGCAATGATCTAAAATTTATTTTTTTGAGAGAGTCTTGTTCTGTCATCCAGGCTGTAGTGCAGTGGTGGATCATAGCTCACTGCAGCCTCCTGGGCTCAAGGCCTCCCAAGTAGCTGGGACTATAGGTACACTTGCTACCATGCCTGGCTAATTTTTATTTTTTGGAAAGACAAGGTCTCACTATGTTGCCTAGGCTGGTTTTGAACTCCTGGCCTCAAGTAATCCTTCCACCTTGACCCCTAAAGTGCTGGGATTACAGATGTGAGCCCCTGTGCCTGGCTCATTTACCTCTTTAAAATGGGAGTTGAGTTTTGGCTAGGAAAACTACTGAGAGAGGAAGGAACCTATGACTCTTAGACACCAAGATGAGGCGAATGGTATCTGCAAGGTATTCTCATGGCTAAGGGTTTGTGTTTTTTTGCAGAATGTTTTAGCTGGTGCCTTGTTTGGGCCATGGCTGGGGCTTTTGCTGTGCTGCGTGTTGACCTCAGTGGGTGCCACGGGCTGCTACCTGCTTTCCAGTATTTTTGGCAAACAGCTGGTAGTCTCCTACTTTCCTGATAAAGTGTCTCTACTGCAGAGGAAGGTAAGGGGAGGGGACATATCTGGGGGCTGGGCCCATAGGCAGTCACCTCATGGCCTGGAGGGGATTGAGGAGCAGGGATTTCCCACAGGGCTCCACCTTGTCTCAGGAGGTCCTAGGGGTTCTTTGATGCCTTCAGGAGCACAAACCTGGGATCAAATCCCAGCTCAATCATTACCAGCTCTGTGACTTTGGGCTAGTTTCCAACTTCTTTGATCCTCAGTACCTCCATTTTTTAAATGGGGAGAACAGTCTCCACCCCGGAGGGTTGTTGGAAGCATTGGGAACAGAATATGGAATGTGTTTAGAACAGCGGCTGACTCCATCAGGTTTTTCAGTACCTGGAAACCCTTTCTGCTTCTTAACGGCCTTGTCCTCTTTGGCTACAGGTGGAGGAGAACAGAAACAGCTTGTTTTTTTTCTTACTGTTTTTGAGACTTTTTCCCATGACGCCAAACTGGTTCTTGAACCTCTCAGCCCCGATCCTGAACATCCCCATTGTGCAATTCTTCTTCTCAGTTCTTATTGGTAAGATGCTGGCGGGGTAAGTTGGAGTCTTCAGAGTTGTCATGTGGGGAACTGCCCTGGGTTACCAGCCACATGGGCCGGTATCTGCCCCTGAGCCCACAGGCCCACAAAGAGCATCTTTAAGCTTTCCGACTTAAAGGAATTATTCCTGATTTCAAATCTACTCAGGCTTGAGCATGAGAACTCATAAGAATCCTTTAGGAATAAATATTGTTAATTCTACAACTGAATTTAGTGCCTAGTGTGTGCCAAGCCTGCGCTAGGCACTGGGATTAGAAGAGATAATCTGTGTAAAGCACACAGCTTCGTCCATAGTAAGTGTCCAATAAATACTAGCAGGAAGGGCAGAGTTGGAGTGAGAGGATGTGGCCATGAGTTTTGGGTGAGGACAAAAGCAAGGAGCAGAGCAAGGGACTTCCTGTCTGGCTTTGGCCCCTGGTTTGATTAAGTTCTACCTTAGGAAGAGCTGACATCCATGAGGTTCCTTCTTGCCTTTTTGACAGTGGCATGACTTTCAGCAAGCTACTTACCTTCAGTGGACCACTTGGCCAGATGAGAAGCTGAGGATAGAGCAGTGTTTCTCAAAGTGTGGGCCATGAGGCAACTGATCAGAATGGTAATAGGGGAGAGTCTTGTAGAAAATCTAGATTCTGGGGCCTACTTCAGACCTACAGAATCAAAATCTTGGGAGTAGGATCTGGGAATATGCTTTTTAATCCGATTCCTAGTCAATGATTCTCACACTCTGTAAACCTGTCAGAAAATCACTTTGGGCCAGGCTCAGTGGCTCAGCCTGTAATCCCAGCACTTTGGGAGGCCTGGGGGTTTGAGACCAGCCCAGGTAACTTGGTGAGTCCTCGTCTCTACAATAAATAAAAAATTAGCCAGGCATGGTAGCACACGCCTCTAGTTCCGGCTACTTGGAAGGCTGAGGCGGAAGGATCACTGGAGCCCAGCAGGTTGAAACCAGGGAGGCTGTGAGCATGCCGCTGCACTCCATCCTGGGCGACAGAGTGAGATTCCCACTCAAAGTAAAAAAAAATCACTTAGGGGCTAGGTGGGGTGGCTCAGCCTGTAATCCCAGCACTTTGGAAGGCCAAGGCGAGAGGATTGCCTGAGCCTGGGGTTCGAGACCAGCCTGGGCAACTTGGTGAGATCTTACTTCTACTATAAATTACACAAACTAGTTGGGTGTGGTGGCGTGCACCTGAGTTCCAGCTACTTGGAAAGCTGAGGCAGAAGGATTGCCTAAGCCCAGCAGGTTGAGGCTGTGGTGGCTGTGAGCATGCCACTGCACTCCAGCCTGAGCCACAAGAGTAAGACTTCAACTCAAAAAAAAAAAAAAAAAATCACTTGGGGAGCATTTTTAGCAATCCTTTATTAGGTCGTACTACTCATCAACTAAATCATCATCTCTAGAGTAGGACTCAGGGGCCAGCATCTTATAAAGTTTTCCAGGTGATGCAAGTATGCAGCATGAGTAGCTAGTCCCTGGAAGGGATTCTGCTAGATCCTGAGTTTTTGAATCCACTGAATTAGAAGATTTCTAAAGTCTCCCTTTGTCTTTGACAACTGTATGACTTCCAGCATGCTATCCTCCATGGGCTACTCAGCCAGATAAGGGGCTGGACCTAGAGCAGCATTTCCCAAAGTGTGGGCCTTGGACCACCAGTACCAGAATGGTAAAGTGCTAACATCCTGCAAAATCAGTAACTGTTACTTTCTGTATGCTGGAAGTAAACAACCCTCTTTCAGGCTAAAGCAAGGATTGCCTTCTCTTAAACCTTCCTTAGAGCGTGGAGGGAAGGACGATTCAGGGCTTCTAGGTCAAATGGAACAAATCTGTAGTGGAGCAGCTACTATTAATAGGAATGCCTGAGAGAAATTGAGATCTTAAATCGAAACAAGATCTACCACAGCCAATTCTGGAAATAGTTGCTTTCAGACAAAGTACCTCAGTGCCTCAGATAGTGGGTGTTAAAGCTCGCAATTACCTTGATGCCACAAGGATTGGAAAATCTCTGGAGACTGGTATCCTGTCCCCCATCTGACAAGCTTGTGATCTTGAGGGGTCTGTGATACTTCCTCTTATGTGGCATAGGAATGGATTACCTGGGGTTCCAAACCAATTGAAATCTTGGGGTGGGAGTGGGGAAGAGGCTTCTAAAATACAGGTTCTTGGGCTCTACCCCAGAACCAAGTAACCAGAATCTCTGGGGTGGAGGCTGAGAATTTTTAAAACAACTTTACTAGGGAATTGTTATGCAACCAACCTGTCCAGCCACCAGTCAGAATTTTGGGATCTAGTGGATTTGATGACTTAGTGACACTGCAGAATACAAAAAGTAGTACTTTTTCCAAAAAACTGTTTTTTAAAAATCCCATGCAGCCGGGCTCGGTGGCTCAGCCTGTAATCCCGCGCCTTTGGGAGGCTGAGGTGAGTGGATTGCTTGAGCCTGTGGGTTTGAGACCCGCCTGGGCAGCGAGACTTCATCTCTACAATAAATAAAAAAATCAGCCAGGCGTGGTAGCACATGCCTGTAGTTCCGGCTACTTGGAAGACTGAGGCGGAAGGATCACCAGAGCCCAGCAGGTCGAGGCTGCGGTGGCCGGGAGTGGCCACTGCATTCCAGTCTGGGCGACAGTGTGAGACTCCAACTAAAAAAAAAAAAAAACTCATGAATAGTGTAAATCTCATAATGATGGTGCTTCTTTCTTTACTTTGGCTGTTGGGCACTCAGAACCAGATCTGGGTCCCATCTTTAGCAAATGGGTGAACCTTATGCATTTTTGTATTAACTGTAAGCCTTGACTTAACGTATTCTTCTGCACTCATTTTGTCTTACTATTTTAAAATTTTTGCCCAATTGTAGCATATATGTATCGTGTAAGCTATCTCAAGTTCTTCTATTGAACAAGGCAGGTGTACATGGGCGGGGGGGAAAGAGTGGAAAAGAAGGAAAGAAGGGAAAGAGTTCTATGTCGAAGGCTCAAGAGCCAGGCAGAAAAACGAGTCAATGTTCTGAATTCCTGGTGTCATTTTTGAATTGTGATTTTTCTTTTCCTGCCCCAGTAACAAGCTGTTTTCCCTCTTCTTCAGGTTTGATCCCATACAATTTCATCTGCGTGCAGACGGGCTCCATCCTGTCAACCCTAACCTCACTGGATGCTCTTTTCTCCTGGGAAACTGTCTTTAAGCTGTTGGCCATTGCCCTGGTGGCATTAGTTCCTGGAACTCTCATTAAAAAATTTAGCCAGAAACACCTGCAGTTGAATGAAATAAGCAATGCTAATCATATAAATAGAAAAGATACGTGATCTGGTTTTTCTGTTTGCTATCTCCCTGGACTCTACTGCTTATTTGTGTAATGGGTGTAAAGACCCTCATTGTTTTTCAGTTACCCTCAGCAGGTGACTTAGACACTCTGTTCATCTGTGGGCAGTGTCTTGTCATAAAAGGACACTGCTCTTGATGGTGAATTATATCAGGTTTTTGCACCGGCCCTGGCTTAGCAGGACACGCTGTGAAATGGATGACCTCTTAGAAAATCCTGTGTATATTTTATTGTCTGACAAGCTCAGGATAACCAGTTGTATTTGCCTCATGTCAGCCCCTGAGCGGCTTTGGAAGACGATGCTGATTTTCCCTGTCCAGTGTACCTCTTGCAAAGTGACAGACTGTTGTGACAGGTGTCCTGTTAAGTCCCTGTGGATGTTATTCATATCAGTGATGACATGTGAACCTACATCACTGACATCATGCTTCATCTTCTGTTAGTCTCTTGAAGAGTGTTTCTTTTGTACTTTTTTGCTGATGACCTACCTCTTCATAAGTCAAATGAAACAAACCAATGAACTGCCTGGGACTTCCATATAGAGCTCACAAATCGATGATTTCTGTGATCCTCATGGTTGCATGTCCTGACAGTTAAGCTGATTGCAAACAGACCATTAAATGTGAATGGAGCAAACTGTATGTTATGGATATGTTTTTGAGAAATCCTTATCCTTCTGGGTGGGCAGGGCCCTTGACTCACCTGAATCAGATGGTCATCCATACATTTTCTCATCTGTCCTTTCTGCATGGGAATCACTTCTGTGTCCTCCTTCCTGGGGAATAATTCAGGATGGGAGGCTGTCAGCCCTGTATCCTTGAATGTTTTTTTTGGATTTTTCGTTTTTGCCACAAATAACTGAGGAATAATTGTATTTTATCTTTTAATTCAAAGAGGAAAGCATGGTTTCTGCTTACATTGTTGTATCTTGTATCTTAATTGCCTACAGCTGCCATTACTTCCTACAGCTACAGTATTGAATTGGCACAGACCTGGATTAATGCTTCCAAGAACAGAAAGACCTTGGTGCTTAAACCAGCTCTGTGATCTTGTACCAGAACCGTTGCTCTCGATTATCACTTGCTGAGTTAATGATTTGGCTTGGCCAAGAATCTTGCCTAGCCTTTAATCTAGGCCTCTTGATCTACATGAATTCTTAGGAATACTCATGTTCTGTAGGAAGAATGGATTCCCAAATAGTGTTTTTTTGGTCATTGTATGATGCTTTCACACCAAGGATGTCATTTTTAAAAATGTGTTTCTTTAAAAGAAGCCTTGATAACAAGAGTAGGAGGGGTGAGGAGGTGGCAGACTATGAAACCTTGGTAGTCTTCTGGAGTAGGGGAAGGAAAGACAAACAGGAAGTTTTGCCCATGATTGCAAATGTGCCCCCTGCCCCTTTTCAGGAACCTTAGATCTGTCTCCCACTCTCTACCCCCACGATTTTGCAACAATGTGCCTTATCGGTTGTGTGTCTAGGCAAAGCAATTTTCCAATAAATGGATATAAATGTTCTATGTGGTGCTTGTTTGAACACGGTGCTGACTTTCTACTACCCTTGCCAGCGGGACTCAGGATTGGATGCAAATTAGACAATCCAAAAGGGTGTTTCAGCTTTCCACTGTCAGTATACTTCTTCCTAAAATCATTCTTTGGAGACTTTCTCTTTTCCTCCCTATGCTCCCTTTATGGTGGAACAGCTACAAGATGGACGGCAGAAAACCACAGGGAAGAAGCAGAGGGCCTGTCTAGGCCTTTATGGAATACTCAGGAAGAGACTGTAACTGAAGAAAATGATGGCTGACTCTTTTGTGGTTGTATCAAATGCAAGAGCCACAGAAACTGGCTTTCCCCTTTACCTGTTCTTTTTGACTGCAGGAAACCCAGGCATGTGAAGGTGTCCTTTCCCTAAAGTTCGGATAAATGCTGAGATGTGTTAAGGCAGCTCTCAGGACACAAATAGTAATTTAGGAAAAGACAGGACCAGAAAACGGTGAAGTACACGTTTTGTTTAATTCCATGCATTTGTTTGCTTTGATAGTCATTCTTGTTCCCATTGCTGTTCAATACAAAGAGGGAGCCCACATCAGAAAACACTGGGGACCACAGGGGTGGCAGACAAGGGAGTTCGTTTTGAGACTTAACCTCAAAAAAAGAAATTCATTTGCTCCAAACTCATAGGAGTGCAAATTATTGTAATCAAGAATCAAAGAGGGTCTTCTCACTTCCAGAGTCTAGGCAGGGTCATTCTGGAGGGGAAGAATCACCAGATGATATGGTCAAGATGGGACATCTTCCTAACAGCTTGCACATTCTGGTCGGGTGCCCTCTGGCCTGCAACCATTGGAAGACCCTGTCCACCTGGTCACTGGGCAGCAGCCTGGGGCTGGGAGCCAGCGATCCCCTGAGTGCTGTGAAGTGGCTCTGGAGAGCAGGCCTGGGATGCTGCCAGAAGTTTCCTTACAGTGGCCTTGCCATCCACTTGGGGCTTGGCTCTGTGAGAAATTCTGCCATCGTGCCCTGGTCACGTGACAGTTAACAAAAATCTTAACCCAACTCCTTTGGTGTATCCCTGTTTCAGAGCTCCCCTCTTCTGCCACCTGTCCCTGAGAAATGCTCCAGGTACCTCAAGGGTCCTCCACTTAGCAGCCTAGTTCATTTCAACTTGATGAGGCATTTGCAGCGTCAGTTGTAACATGCAAACAAGCAGACTAATAAGATTCTAATGCGTCAGTCTGTGAGGTTGGTTAACACTGGTGGTGTGAGCATACTGGGACATTTGTCCTATGAAATCAGCAAAGAAGAAAAATTTTGCTGCCTGGAAAGGCACTAAATTCATACTGACAGTACAAGTCAAAGTCTTGAACAGAATGTCACATTGATTTGGTACATTCGTTTCACAGAATCTAAGGAAGAAGCAAGTGACTGGGACTTAACACATTAACCCTGTTTATAAAAGGGGAGGAACATGCTAATTCAATACGATGTTGTAATGATGTGAATGAAGAGACATTTTGGGATTTGATCCATCAGCGACTGGTGATTCTTCAAATGGAATTGTAGTCCGAAAGGGCAGTGGGGAGAGGCATGTGGCCTGTCCCTTGTTTATGGCACTGCCCCTGACAGCCCTGGGTGCGATTCACAGGGAGAAGGCTGGTGCGAGCCTGTCATCCTCCCATCGGGCCTACCTCAAGAGCTCAATCCACCTTCAGGAAATTAATTACAAGTTTCAGTCTGGGATGGCAAGTGGATTTTCCCTCATACCCCAATTCATTGCTGCTGCACGTGCTATATTGTGAGAGGTTCTGAGGCTGTGTCAGCTCAGCAGGGAAGAATAAGATGCTCAGTAGACAGTGTTAGTCTTGGGTGTTGGGGATGGAAGTGGTAGATGGTGGTATGTGGGGGTATTTTGGTTTCTGGCTCAGTGGAAAACAAAACAGTACACAACTGCGGATCAGGGCAGGAAATTCCTTGGATTCCAAATATAATGCTCTGGAGAATCCAGTTCCAGGAAGTTCAAGTAGGAATGTTTTAAGTAAAGGAAAAAAAAAAAAAGAGAGAGAGAGAGACATAAGGGCATTGAAGAAAAAAGAGCAAATCATCTGATCAATAAGGATGCGTTTACTCTCAAAGGATGTCGATGCTTCACAGTGAGAGAAGACATTTAAAATAGCCTGGTTGGCACCAAAAAATCCAAACCATCATATCTCTTACTTAGGAAAGGAGAGGGGCATTATTTAGCACAATGAAGCCCTACAGCTGATATCCAGCACTTACTAAATCCTATTTAAAATGTCCTTAATTCTAGGAGGATAGATTTGTTGATACTAATATTTAAAAGACACTATAACAAATCATCTTACAATAGAGCTACCCATCTTTGTCTTTCTAAATAGGAGCTCCTATAATCTTGCAAACAGGTCTAAATTCAGTGGTGATGAGGTCCATTATAATTTCAAAGTGGATACAGGCTGCTCAGTCCCTCTGCTAAGCAAATTTAAGAGGAATTGTTATTTAGAGATCATGATCTAGAAACATGAAAATCAGGACCAAACACTCATCTGCAACACAAATTAAAACTCATCTTGCAATCAGTCAAAACAGATGCTAAATTAATGTGGATATTCATTACGAGGGAGTTAAGCTTTCTATCTAAGAATAAGCTTGAAATCATGGCCTTGTGAAGTTACTTGAAGCACTGGTGAACAGTTGTCAGAACTGAAATATTAGCTTATAAATTCCCTGAGCTTTTGATTCAACACTTTTCAGATGACTGTGCAATTTTAAAGAAATAGACATCAACTTGAGATTTTCCTGGTTATCACAAGGTAGGCAGTGAAAGACCAAACTCAGATAAAAGTGTTTCCCTTTTTATCCTCAACTAGGGACAGTGTTTTTCTCTGAAACCTCTAGTCAATTCTATTAAAACAGTGTGTTCAATGTGAACTTTATTCAACTCTTGACAATACAATGAATGACTGAAGATTCAACCACTATCTACTACCTGACCTGCTTGTAACAGTTACTCCAGATAAAGTGTGTGGCATTAGCAAAATAGAGAGTCAAGATGGGAATTTTAAAAAACGATCAAAATGATGAGGTATAAGGTGCGGGTTTTGTAGGAAAATCATCACTGAAAGGTATAAGATAGAAGTTGACCCTCATGTTTCTTTGTTGCCACTAGAGATGGGCAAAAACTGGACAAACTCAAGTGTCAGTGTTTTATGTTGGCTAGAAAGAGGACATTGAGTGATAGCATCTCCATTCCAAGGAGTCATGAGCCAGAAGGATTCACAGTATGGTGTGACCTGAACTCAAGAGGATAGAAAATACGCCTTTCAAGGTACTTTTCCAGCCCTTGATCCTCTAAGTGACTAGGCCTCCTTCTTGAATTTCTTTCTTTTTTTTTTTTGATTTGGAGTCTCACTCTGTCGCTCAAACTGGAGTGCAGTGACTGCTCCTGGCCACCACAGCCTCGATCTGCTGGGCTCCGGCGATCCTTCCGCCTCAGCCTTCCAAGTAGCCAGAATTACAGGCACGCGCTACCATGCCCGGCTGATTTTTTTTGATTTATTGTAGAGGATGAGGTCTCGCCAACTTGCCCAGGTGGGTCTCGAACCCGTGGGCTTAGGCAATCCACTACACCTCGGCCTCCCAAAGCGCAGAATTACAGACTGAGCTACCAAGCCCGGCCTTGAATTTCTTTAGTCTTGTTATAAGATGACATCATAGCTACACATTTTATGCATTTCTTATAGGCGTATATAGTAATCTCCCCTGATCTGTGGAAGGTATGTCCCAAAACCCCCAGTGGAAGCTTGACACCATGGACAGTCCAAACCCCATATGTGCTATGTTTTTTCCTACACATACATACCTATGATAAAATTTAATTTATAAATTAGGCATAGTACTCTTGCCCTTTGGGGTTATTATTAAGCAAAATAAGGGCTACTTCAACACAAGTACTATGACTCTGTGACAGTTGATCTGATAGCCAAGATAGCTACTTAAGTGACTAATGGGCTGGTAGTGTATGCAGCTTGGATGTGCTGGACAGAGGGATGGTTCACGTCCAGGGCAGGATGGAGTGAGATTTCATCATGCTACTCAGAATGGCACACAATTCAAAACTTACAAATTGTTTATTTTTGGAATTTCTCATTTAATATTTTGGAGCCATGGCTGAACATAGGTAACTGAAACTGTGGAAAGTAAAATCACAGATAAGGGAGGACTACTGTGTAGGGGTGTGTGTGTGTGTGTGTGTGTGTGTGTGTGTATACATATATGTCTCCCTCCTAGTCCTGATTAAGGTTGGTGTTGAGGGATCTGGCAGGAAGGAGGTTACAAACTATGTTGTCAATTCTTGAAACGAATCCATGAGCCCCATGTAGAAACTCTCTAGGTCTGTTCCTCTCAGGGCATTAAATAATTCTCTTTTTGCTTCTAATGTAATCCTATGATTTTATTTCCTAAGAAAGTTGAGAAAGTTTACAGCTTTTGAACTATTTGTCTGTCCACTTAGTCATCGGCTCACCCAGGAGCTTTCATGACCAAGTCAAAATCACAATGTATCATTGCGCTTCAGGGCAGAACACTGCATCCTCAGATGATTGTTGTTGCTCACAGAAAGTTAAGGAATACAGCTAAGATGAATACCAAGGAGCTCTCAAATGGCAATTCCATTTTCATTCCTTCATTAAAATAATAAAACCCATAATAATTCATGGTTAGCAAAAAACACAATCATTGTGCTACATCGCAAATCACATCTTCTGGTTGACAGAAAATGAGAACGATAAATTATAAAATAAAATAACAATGATAATAATGCCATAACTTAAGGTCTTTCATGTAGTCCAGCTACAGATTTTTTACAAAATGGAATAATTTAATGAAAACAATACTGCTCTCTGTATAAGTTAAACACTTTTCTTCATTCTACCTAAGAACAAGAAATTATAGACACTACATTTTAAATCACTGTCTCAACATAAAGTGTAAACAAATGGAGTGATCAAACAAGCAAAAGGAATTGCTTTAAATTCCCTCCTGCCTTTCCTTTTTGGCTGATGCAATCATGAAACCCAGAGGGCAGGGCAACACTTTCATGTGCACAAGGAATGATTTGATAGCGGTATATGCAAGTCTTTCCTAAAGTCCAGTATGATGCATGTTGAAGAGTATAGTGAGTCTGTTTGACAGTAGCCTATCTTGGAGACAGAGACGGGAACTAGGTCAACATCTATTTGTATATAAAATTCCAGATATGGTTTTTCTTAAAGCTAAACCCCCATGAAGTACCTTGGGATGCTTTCAGAGCCCATGACCCTGGAGACAAGAAGGACCTCATGCTTTTGAAAATGTAAAAAATCTTCCCAATCCCTGCTCAGCATCACTTGTTCTTTCCACAGATTTCCAAGTCCAGTCACTCAAAACTGCATAGCTTTCAAGTGAAGTGAAAAATATCTTACAAGTAACATTTAACAAAACTGCTATTATGCTGGCAGAGGAGTTACCTTTTGCAAGTTGCTTGTTTTGCCTTTATTCTGACAGTGGTAGCCAGTCACTAAAGCTTCCAAGATAGAATGAGTTAATGAATAAAAGCAAGAGGATGGTTTGGGACTGGACACTGGACACACACACACACATCCTAGCTGCCTTCAAGGTCTGTTCTCCTGTTGGAATCCATATGACTCTAGCAGACAAGCAATCTGGTTCCAGAGAAGGGGTGATTCCGTCTTCCATGGGTCATCCTGAAAATGTACGTTTTCAAACTCTACATTTGCTTTTCTAATACTGTTCTAGATGTTCTTTTTTCTCTTATCCTTTTCTCCTCAGCACCACTGCCCATCCCCCACCCCTCTTTTCCAAAAAATGGAAAGGGTAGGATTTGGTCAGCAGGTAGAAAGGAAGTGAGCTACAAGAAAACGGCACTTGAGTCTGAAAGATCAACACATTGGTCAAGGTAACACATTGGTACCTTGACGATGACAGCATTAAAAAGGGACATATTTGCCAAAAACAAGATTTGACACTATCAGTAAGTCTCACTACCAAATGCTGCTTAAAATTTTAGAAATGAAATCGGCTTCTACATATACAGTCTTTTTTCCCCTTCTAGAGAATGCACATGCCCTCAAGGACCTTGGATGCAAGTACCCGGTCACCAAACTTTCCTAAATCATTCCCATCACCCACCTGGACAAGCTGGTTGAACTTAATGTGGTCTGTTCACAAGTTACCTGGGATTGCTTTTCTTTTGCTGTTCCTTGTGTTCTAAAATACTCAATATGTCTTGCTCTGGCTCTTCTTCAGTTACTGTGGCCAAAAGGCCTGGTCCCCTGTTCAAATGGCAATAACACCTCCTGGCCCCACAAGTTCCCAAGGATGTTGCTCCTAAATTCTTCTTTCTTTCCTTTTTTCTTTCTTTTCTCTCTTTTTTTTTGCAAGAAATTATCGTATCTTTCTCTGTATCACATATAGTTCACTCTTTACAGTACAAAGTGTTAAAATGTCAACAAAAATAAATATCAATGTTACAGTAGCTAGAATATTCAATAAAATAGATCCCTGCCATTCTTGATTGAAATGTTCAGTGAGACTTAATTTCATTTGGATTTTTTTTTCCAGAGATTTGCGAAGTCTCATGTTCCTGTTATTGCAGCTCATGTCGAGGGTAGTAAAGAGGCGCAGTTCTCTTCCCAGCAAAAAGCAGGGAGAGAGTGGACCAAGTCTGGGGTGGGGTAGATTTGAAATGCCAGTACAGTCACAAGATCTTCAGGATGCATGTTCCTTCGTTACCAAGTAGCAGAGCTGTAGTGTTTATTGGTCCTAACTGTGGCATCTGAACACTCCCCATCTGAAGAGTCACAGTCTGATTCTTCAAACTGCATAGGGTTCTGCAAAGTCAAGACAAAATAGAATCTTGGTTCATTTCTGCTGTCACTTAGTGTATATCGATCACCACCCACACAACAGGCACTGTGCTTGGTAAGGGGGCTACAAAGACAAACGAGACCAGGTTCTGTCCTTGTGGGGGCTTATGAAGAAAGAAGACAAAGACAATTTTAACAGTGCCCGCTGCCCCCACTTATATAGTGTTTATGGGGCTCCAGGTACCCTTTAAGTGCTGCGTATCTGTCAATCCATTTAACCTTTTCAACAACCCTGTGCGATAAATGCTGTTATTTTTCTTTTTCTTTTTCTTTTTTTGTGTCAGAGTCTCACTCCATTGCCCAGGCTGGAGTGCAGTGGCATGCTCACGATTACCCCAGCTCCAACCTGCTGGGCTTCGGCGAAACTTCCACCTCAGCCTTCCAAGTAGCCAGAACTACAGGCGTGAGCTGCCATGCCTGGCTAATTTTTTGATTTATTGTAGAGATGAAGTCTCACCACATTGCCCAGGCTGTTCTCAAAGTCGTGGGCTCAGGCAATCCCCTCCCCTCGGCCTCCCAAAGTGCTGAGATTACAGGCTTGTGCCACTATGCCCAGCCAGATGCTGTTATTATCCCCATTTTACAGATAAGGAAGCTGACCAATAGAGAGGTGAAGTGGCTTGCCCAAGGCCACACAGTAGGTAAGTGGAAAGGGTAGGATTTGCATCCATGCGGTCAGATATCAGGTATACACTTAAAACCACTACACTATCCTGCCTCTCCAAAGGCAGTACTGAATATGAAATAAAGTGTCTGCCAGGTGCGGTGGCTCATGCCTGTAATCCCAGCACTTTGGGAGGCAGAGGCGAGAGAATTGCCTGAGCCCAGGCATTGGAGACCTACCTGGGCAACTTGACAAGATGTCATCTTTACAATAATTCAAAAAATTAGCTGGGCATGGTGGCATAAGCCTGCAGTTCCAGCTACTTGGAAGACTGAGGCAGAAAGATTACCTGTGCCCAGTTGGTTGAGGCTGTGATGGCTGTGAGTGTGCCGCTGCACTCTAGCCTGGGTGACAAAGTGAGACTCTGACTAAAAAGAAAAAAATTTTTTTTTACATGTGCTGTGATAGCAGCATCTAGGGGAGAGTCAGGAGGCTCAGACTTTTAGCCATGTTGGGTGATGGGGTCGGGAGAAGGTGATGTTTGAGTTCAATCTTGAAATGAAGGGTTTTTTTTAATATCTGCACCTAATTTGGGAGAAACTGCTCTCATTTCTGGAAGCTCGGCTGATCTCTCTGCTACTTACTTCATGGAAGCCACTGTTGTAGCCTATACGAAATGAAATTTGAAGGTCCTCGAGATTTGAAAGAACTAGGACGGGAAGAGCCACGAAAGGGGAAGGGAGAAGCCCCCACCTCATAGCCACGCTCTTCTGCACACAGCTTGCCCAGAGACATCTGTGTCTTCACACGGCGCACAGCACACTCCTTGTCAGAGAGCCCATCTGAGTGTGACGATATGTCAATGGGAATCTCCGGTGTCTGGGACAGCAGGTCATCTAGCTTCTCTGCCAGGCGGTCTTCAAGTTTATCAGCTAACTCATCAGGACTGTTTGAGTGGTCACTGGTATTTCCCTCCTCTCCATCAGACACAGAAAAATTCTCAGAACTAAATGTTGAATACGACTGGCAGCTGCTGATACAGCGATGCGGTCTAGAATCACAAAGAACCAGAGGTACTTAATCATAAGAACAACCACTTTCCTTTTCTAATCTGTCAGTCATAGTCCTGGTGAAAGATAATCTAGTTTTTAGTCCTGCCACTGAGGAGGACTAAATATCAAGGTAGTTAGAAAGTATTTAATTTTAAACAATAGAGAGGTGCCATGGACTGAGTTTTGTTCCCTACAGAATTCTGTGTTGAAGCCCTAATACCTAATAACATGACTATATTTGGAGATAGGACTTTCAGGAGGTAATTAAAGTTAAATGAAGTCATAAGGGTGGGGTCCTAATTGGATAGGATTGGTGACCTTCTAAGAAGAGGAAGAGATTCTCTCTGTCTCTTCTTCTCTCCCTCCCTCCCTTCCCCTCTTTCTCCCCCTTCCCCTCCCTCCCTCTCTCAATGTGCATGCACTGAGCAAAGGCCATGTGAAGACACAGAGAGATGGCGGCTGCCTGCAAGCCAAGAAGAAAGCCCTCTTCAGAAACCAAATCTGCTGGCACCTCGATCTTGGTCTTCACAGTCCCCAGAACTATGAGAAATATCTATTGTTTAAATCATTGAATCCATGGATTTTGTTATAGCAGCCAGAGCAGACTAACACAGGGAGGCCCTTTACAAACTAATAAAATTACCCATAAAACAGCATGGCCATGCCTCACAAACTGCCCACAGCATTCTCAGTTTTAGTCTTGAATCTGTACTTATACTCTTCATCTTGAAGCGCCTATAAAATGAACGCTGATGAACTAGATCTGCTGTGCATGGTCAACTGCCAGAATGTACAATGGGAAAACATGGCCACAGTTAGTTCAAATTTCTCTATAAGATGGCATTCAGAGAATGACTTGCGGTTCAATAGCGAGTGTGGCAAACTCAGGATTTTTTCCCCATTCCACTAAAAGCCATCATGTGTGTTTGTGGGTTTTACCTCTGTCTTCGTGGAAATTCAACTTCACTATCTACTTCTCCTTCTTCCTCTTCTGAAGAGTCATCTCCACTCTGAGGAGAACAAGGAGAAAAGGGTTTTATTTATTTTAGTCTCTCTCTTTCTCTCCTTCTGCCCTTAACCCCCACTACCTGTAAAAGATTTAAAAGGCATTTAGTAGTAGTTTGCAGAATGTCATCTTAAAACGTTTGTATCCTCATCCATCCAGGTAGCAACTTTCCTGGGCGCCCATGATGGCAGGCCTGTACTAGATGCTGGAAGACATGTAGAGCAGAATAAAACTTTATATTTGTTTTTTGGTTTTTTTTGAGTTGGAGTCTCACTCTGTCACCCAGACTGGAGTGCAGTGGCCGTTCCCGGCCACCGCAGCCTCGACCTGCTGGGCTCCGGCAATCCTTCCGCCTCAGCCTTCCGAGTAGCCGGAATTACAGGCATGCGCTACCACGCCCGGCTGATTTTTTGATTTATTGTAGAGATGAGGTCTCGCTGCCCAGACGGGTCTCGAACCCACGGGCTCAGGCAATCCACTCATCTCAGCCTCCCAAAGGCGCGGGATTCCAGGCTGAGCCACCGAGCCCCGCTAAAACTTTATATTTGCCCTCAAGGAGATGAAGCTTCCATGAAGGTGTCCAGAGATGAATGACGGAGACAGAAATTGGAGAGGAGGTTTTGGATTTTGGGGCAGTCTCTTATAATCATTGCCACTAGTGGTTCCAGGCTCTGTCATCAAGACCACACCAAAAAAGTGATCTTTCAGTTCTTCAAAGCTCAGCAACTACTTTTCTCTTTTTAATTTACCAATCACGTTTTCACTACTATTATAGTTAGATAATATTATATATATGTATACATAATATACCAAGACATTATTTGAAGTTCAGACTATATTTTGTATTATATTCCTAATTCCACCATTAACACAACACTGCATACAAAATAGGTACTTAACCCCATAAATATATTCAATTTTTTTGTTAATTAAAAGATAGTGCTTAATGCATTTTAAAAAAATTTTTAGGTGGTGTCTCACTCCATCGCCCAGGCTGGAGTGCAGTGGCACACTCACGGCCACTCCAGCATCAACCTGCTAGGCTCTGGCGATCCTTCCGCCTCAGCCTTCCAAGTAGCCAGAGCTAAAGACATGTGCTACCACTCCTGGCTAATTTTTGATTTATTGTAGAGATGAGGTCTCGCCAAGTTGCCCAGGTGGGTCTCGAACCCGCGGGCTCAGGCAATCCACTCACCTCAGCCTCCCAAAGCGCTGGAATTACAGGCTGAGCCACTGAGCCCAGCTGCTTACTGTATTTTTACTGAGTCAGGATGTTGGCAGCAATAAGGGAGCTCTGGCTGGGGCAGTTAAAGTCCCTTGATTACTGAGGCTCTGAGGTTGATCTTGAAGGCTGGGTAAGTATCCAGCCAAGAAGATGATCTTCCCTTACAGAGAAAAACTCATCTCACATCAAGGGCATAAGAGCAGTCACACTTAAGATCAACTGTCAGCCGTGCTCGGTGGCTCAGCCTGTAATCCTGCGCCTTGGGGAGGCTGAGGTGAGTGAATTGCCTGAGCCCGCGGGTTCGAGACCCGCCTGGGCAACTTTGCGAGACCTCATCTCTACAATAAATCAAAAATTAGCCGGGCATTGTAGCTTGTGCCTGTAGTTCTAGCTACTTGGAAGGCTGAGGGGGAAGGATCGCCGGAGCCCAGCAGGTCGAGGCTGCGGTGGTCAGAGCAGCCACTGCACTCCAGTCTGGGCAACAGAGTGAGACTCCAACTCAAAAAAAAACAAAAAACAAAAAAATCAACTGTCCTTAAGCACAGTGTCATGACACACTAGATTACCTAATCTCTTGTGAGGTGGGTAATTTCATCTAAGTAAATACCAAATATAAGGATAATTTATTTTTAAAAAATTTTTTGAGTTGGGGTCTCATTCTATCACCCAGACTGGGGTCTCATTCTGTCACCCAGGATGGAGTGCAGTGGTTTAGTCAGGTGAGAGAAATGCTGGATTAAACAAATTTACCACATGATTTTCCAAACCACACCCTTGACCTCTTGGGCTTAGCCTCTCAACTAGCTCGGATTACAGGCACATGCCACCACACCCAACTAATTTTTAAATTTTTAAAATTAGCAGAGATGAGGTCTCACTATGTTGTATAGGCTGATCTCGAACTGTTGGGGTCAAGCAATCCTCTCACCTCATCCTCCCAAAGTGCTGAGATTATAGGTGTGAGCCACTGTGCCTGGTCCATAATCTTATTTTTTAACTTGTAGTAAGATGAGCTAATATTTTTGAAAGGGTGCTCTATGTTCCAGGCCCTGTTCTAAATGCTTTATATGTATTAACTCATTTAATCCTCATATCAATCAATGAGGCAGAGTCCAACCTTAGGCCCATTTTATAGACAAGGAAACAGAGGTTCATAGCAGTACTAAGTGGAAGAGCCTGGCTTTGAACTAAGATCTGTCTGATTTCCAGGCTCATTATCTTAATCCCTAGGGTGGTCCACTTCACAGCTGATAAACCCCAGGCAACTGGAGGATAAGGAGGAGAGAAACAGAATTCAGTGATGAGGAAATGGCTGGGTCATGATGTTATTAATTAAGGCAATGTTTTCCAAAGCATATTATGAAGAAAGCTAGTTTCATGAGGATTAGTAGTTTGTTTTTTTTTAAAGGCTGTATGGCCAAACAGGTGAGAGAAATGCTGGATTAAACAAGTTTACCACGTGATTTTCCAAAGCCTGTGATTTTTTTTTTTTTTGAGTTCGAGTCTCACTCTGTCGCCCAGACTGGAGTGCAGTGGCCGCTCCTGACCACCGCAGCCTCGACCTGCTGGGCTCCGGCGATCCTTCCGCCTCAGCCTTCCAAATAGCTGGAACTACAGGCGCACGCTACCACGCCTAGCTAATTTTTTGATTTATTGTAGAGATGAGGTCTCACCAAGTTGCCAGGCAGGTCTTGAACCCACGGGCTCAGGCAATTCACTCACCTCAGCTTCCCAAAGCATGGGATTACAGGCTGAGCCACCGAGCCCGGCATAAAGGCAAATCTTTAAAACATTTTAAATACTTTATGGCAACCTTCACTGCATATAATGAAGTAATTTATAAATATAAATTTTTATTAAAAGGCTTATAGATGTATCAAGTTTCCATTCATTTGTTCAACAAATATTGATTTAGAACCTGTTACATTAAAAAACACAACTGTCTACTAAGGCACAAAAAACAAGACAAAAAATTTGAACTCAAAAGAGTTCATAGTTTAATAAGACAGCCAGAAGTAAATACTTAAAACACAATCCTAATATATACTGAGAAACAAAAAATAGTATTTTGGGAGCACAGAACACAGCGATTAACTCCTTAGTTTTGTCAGAGAAAGCTCCACTAAAGTCAACGCTACTTGAAGTGAAAAATGAGAAGACTGACAAGCAAATTCAAGTAGGAAGTGCACTTCAGAGGAAATAGCATTTGTAAGTGTTAACAGGCAGAAAAAAAAGTCCATATGGCTGGGTGCGATGGCTCACACCTGTGATTCCAGCACTTTGGGAGGCCAAGGGGAGAGGATTGCTGAGTCCAGGGGTTTGAGACCAGCCTGGGCAACTTGGCAAGACCTCATCTCTACAATAAATCAAAAAATTAGCCAGGAATTAGGTACATGCCTGTAATTCCAGCTACTTGGAAGGCTGAGGCAGAAGGATTGCCTGAAGTGCCGTGAGCGTGCCAGTGCACTCCAGCCTGGGTGACAGAATGAGACTCCAACTAAAAAAATAAAAAATAAAAATAAAATAAATTTTAAAAAGAAAGAAAGAAAAGTATTCTGTCAAACTCACCAGTAATTGCACACGAATTGTCTTCTAAATTCTTATCCCTGAAAATTAAAAATTTTTTAAAAATCTATACCCCAAGCAAATACTTTCAACAACATGGAAAGGAAAGAGAATCTTTCAACAACATTGAAAGAGAAGGGAAAGTAAAAGTTTTTCATATAATGACTAGCAGAAAATTACAAAAGTGTCTTTTATTTAATTTAATTAATTAATTTTTTTTTTTGAGTTGGAGTCTCATTCTGTCACCCAGGCTGGAGTG
>NW_007252984.1:521195-524911 GCF_000164805.1 Carlito syrichta | reverse complement strand
AGCTGGAACTACAGGCGCACGCTACCACGCCTAGCTAATTTTTTGATTTATTGTAGAGATGAGGGCTCACCAAGTTGCCCAGGCAGGTCTTGAACCTGCGGGCGCAGGCAATCCATTCACTTCAGCCTCCCAAGGCGCGGGATTACAGGCTGAGCCACCGAGCCCGGCTTGTGATTTGTTAATGTGCACTAGGAATCTCTAAGAAGGGCTAGAAAATACCATTTTTCTCAAACTGATTTTATAATAGGATCCTTACTTCCTGCAACACCCCTCAGACTAGGATTCTAGGGGAGTGGTTTCCAAACTATTTTGATTCCCCAATAAACACTATAGTTATTTATTCATAAAGTTACATACATTTGAATCAGTCCCTGGTTCAGCAGTTCCTAAAGTGCTTTCCCTAGTCCATCACTTAAGCAGTGTGGAAAGAATGTATTTAAAGTAAAAGAAATTTCTATTTATGTTTTTGTTATCTCATCCTTTTTACATACACTTTATAATATGTACAACATGAGAGGCTCTGACATCCCTTAAGGCAGCTGCACAGACTACTCTTGTCATTGCCCTTTCTTTACCTTCTGAAGGGGTCTTGTTTTTCGAGGTAGCACTGGAGGGGTGACGTGATGAGGGGCGCCAAGGGATGACACAGACCTACAGCCGTTGAATTCATTTTCTTCCACTGTTCCAGAAATCTGGGCATTTTCCAAGAGGGGATTGTGTGCTGGTGACTTGGAGAGGTCGGAACTCCTCCCCACTGGCTCAGTAGAGGGTATGTCTAAGGACTCACACTGTTCTGGCCTGCATTGGAGGCAGGGGTCAGAAGGGTCAGCCTGGCAACAGCCCCAGGGGCCAGCCTCGCTCTTCTCAGGCTCAGAATTTCTCCAGCAATCTGCTGCCATGGCTGTGGAGATGAGGTCAGGGCTCGAGCCGGGCATCTGCCTGTGAGCGTGGTTGCTGAGTGGGCTCCGTAGGGCAGCTGCTGGGCCAAAATACCTCAGGTTGTTGGCGCAGGTTGCAATGTCCTGTCCGTGCACATTGAGTCTGGGATGGTGACTCTGAGACATGGCAGGAGGGGGTTGCTGGTATTGCTGCTGCAAAGAGTTATGGTGATGGAGAGAAGGGTATTGGGACTGAGCTTGGTGTAGGTAAGTGGGTTGGGGTGCATTTTCCTGGGCTGGCTGGTTTTTCAAGATTGCTGCAAAGTCACTATGGCTGCCTCTGCTATTCCCTCGGCGGTGGCGTGGTTTGCTGCGATAGCGGCCCTTGCTACTTGAGGTGGACATTTTGGGACTTCCAGACAGAGGGGATGCAGTGGGAGCCACTTCCATACTGGGGATACCTTCAGACCTCAACAGATCTGGCCTAGGAGAAAAGAACACATGAAAACACATTTGAGTTTGGGAAAATGTATCAGAAGCCTTAAAATACATACACCCTTTGAATCAGCAGTCATGTAAATGGGGATTTATCTGATGAAGATAACATAGGAGGAGTCTTGGAAAGATTCATGGAAAATGCAAATTATGAAAAAACTATGCATGGATTTCAGATTTTTTTTGCACCAAAATAAACCTGTATGAACTTGTTATACATGTCTGAACAGGATTTAGTTTGAGGCATTAGGAAGGATGAGACATCCATTTGAAAAGAGTCCCTAGCGCAGCAACGTGCATTCTGCTAAAACTGAAGCAAGAACAAACATCAAAATTATTGTGACATTTGAGTGGAAGAATGTTGAAATTCATTGATGCTTCACAAAATGTTTATAGGGATAATGCTGCAGAGAATCAGCAATTTGCAAATGGATAACTCACTCTAAGAAAGGGTGAGACAGTGTTGAAGATGAAGCCCACAGTGGCACACCATCCATATGTGAAGAAAAAAAATTAAACTTATTCGTGCCCCAACTGGGAGAACCAACAATTAGCAGCAAAAACGATAACCAATACCACAGACACCTCAGTTGCTTCAGCTTACACAGTTTTGACTAAAAAATTAAAGATGAGTAAACTTTCCTCTTAATGGATAACCAAAACTGTTATGCCCAGATCCTGCTGTAGATAAGAGCAGAGCACTCAATGGAAATTTTGAACAAGTGGGATCAAGATCCTGAAGCATTTCTTTGAAGAATTGTAACAGGAGATGAAACATGGCTTTACCAGCACAATTCTGCAGAAGACAAAGCACAATCAAAGCAATGGCTACCAAGACGTGGAAGTGGTCCAGTCCAAGCAAAGGCAGACCAGACAAGGGCAAATGCCATGACAACAGTGTTTTGAGATGCTAAGACATTTTGCTTGCTGACTTTCTGAATCAAAGAAGAGAACATTTGCTTATTATGAGAGTGTGTTTGAGAATATTAACCAAAGCTTTAGCTGAAAAATACCCAGGAAAGCTTCATCAGAAGGTCCTTTTCCACCATAACAACGCTCCTGCTCATTACTCTCATCAAACAAGAGCAATTTTGCAACAAGTCTGATGAGAAATCATTAAGCATCCACCTTACAGTCCTGATTTGGCTCCTCTGACTTCTTTTTTTTTTTTCTTAATCTTAAAAAATCTGTAAAGGGCACCCATTTTTCTTCAGTTAACAATGTAAAAAAGACTGCATTGACATGGTTAAATCCCCAGGATTCTCAGTTCTTTAGGGTTGGACTAAATGGTTGGTATCATTACTTATAAAAATGTCTTGATCTTGATAGAACTTATGCTGAGAAATAAAGTTTATACACACACACATATATGTATATACATTTAAAAAAATTTTTGTTTTTATTTATTTATAATTTTTTTTTTTCCTGGCTGCCTGGAGTTTATTTTCCACTTGGTGCAGGGAGACAGTTACATTATCAGGAAAGCTCCGATGTGCTGGGCAGTGAAAAGCAGTGCTCTCACTTCTTTTGGTGTTTGCTGTGTTGATAGAAAATAACCCAACTGCTTGTCTGCCTGCTGCAGCCACCTAGTTTGCCCGGAGGGATGGGAGGAGAAAGGAGAGGGGAAAGGGGAGGGGTGGGGAGGGAGGGCTCTGACAGCCTAGCGCCTCAAGGCCTGGGGCTGGTGGTGGTTGCTCAGGATGGGGGCCCAGCGTTGGCTTTACTGGACTGGCCACCAGGCTCTTTCCTTGTCGCTTCCCGAGCCAAGCCACGGGTAGTCATCCCGCTGGAGGCCTGGGGGGGTTCCGTGTGCTCCGTGGACTCCAGCACCGTGGCCATGAATGGGAGAGTGGACTTCCCGAAAAAGGAGCTCGCCCACCAGTGACCCGGGTCAGCCTTGGGAAGACCCGGGGGGTGCGGTATGGCTTCCGCGGGGCACTCGGCACTTCCGCAGGAGCTGTTGCTGGAAGTAGAACCCAGGCGGCGCGGGCAGTAGTCGTGAGTAGCCATGAGCGAGCCGCTGGAGGGGATGGCTGCCATGCTCTTGCTTGTGGGCTGGTGGAAACCTCGGCGACGCCCCCCCGCGGGCCTCGGCGCGCGATTACGGGTGGCGAGGAGCGGACGCTAGGCCACGGGGCCCATCTGCAGAGGAGACCGACGGAGGCCGTGCCACCACTGAGAGCACGCGCACCACGATTTAGAATTTTTTTTAAAGACAGGGCTTTGCTATGTTGCCCAGGCTGGATTTGACCTCCTGTGCTTAACCAATCCTCCTGCCTCAGTCTCCTGAGTAGCTAGGACTATAGGTGCACACCACTGCATCTAGTATTTTTTTTTTTTTTT
>NW_007252984.1:509450-521175 GCF_000164805.1 Carlito syrichta | reverse complement strand
GACCTGCTGGGCTCTGGCGATCCTTCCGCCTCAGCCTTCCGAGTAGCCGGAATTACAGGCATGCGCTACCACGCCCAACTGATTTTTTGATTTATTGTAGAGATGAGGTCTCGCTGCCCAGGCGGGTCTCAAACCCGCGGGCTCAGGCAATCCACTCACCTCAGCCTCCCAAAGGTGCGGGGTTACAGGCTGAGCCACTGAGCCTGGCTCAGTATATTTTTTATTTTTATCTTTTCATTCCATTTTCCACAGCCTGTTTTTCTTTTTTTTTGAGTTGGAGTCTTACTCTGCTGCTTAGGCTGGACTGCAGTGGCATGATCATGGCTCATTGCAGCCTTGACCTCCTGGGCTTAGGCAATCCTTCCATCTCAGCCTGCCAAGTGACTGGGACTATAGGCATGGGCTACCACACCCAGCTAATTTTTTGAAATTTTTTAATAGAAATGAGGTCTTGTCATGTTGTCCAGGCTGGTCTCGAACTCCTGGGCTCAAGCAATCCTTCTGCCTCCACCTCCCAAAGTATTGGGATTACAGGCATAAACCATCATGCCCAGCCTACTTCCCACAAACTTTCAGAAGTTCCCTCATGTGTGCACAAAGAGATTTGATGTGTTTGATGTTATTCTATAGTATTGCTTAAAACGGCAAAAAGTTGGAAACAGGCCTAAATGTCCCCTTTATCGAGGATTTCTGTTATTCCTTCTGAATTTTATTCTGTGCCTCATTAGCCTCGGTACTCAATCCTCTTTAAACTGTAGTTCAGCTCTAAAGGTTTCTTGATCTCTTCCTCAAAACCCTAGCTGTCAGCTTGGTGCCAGTATACCAAGATATGACATGAGTGCTTGGCATGAGGCTAGACATGGTCTCCTTGAGGGCTGGGACTATGTCCTATCCATCTTTGTTATGTGAAGGACCCTAGTAAGAAGTCTTGTTTGTGGTGAGTACTCAATAAATCTTGAAAGAAGTAAATGAAGGGGAGGGTCAGAGAGGGGGGATGTAGTAGAGAGCCCAGGAGGTTGAGCAGAGGCAGCAAGAGAGGGGAGCTAGTGGCCGGGTGCAGTGGCTTACGCCTATAATCCCAGCACTTTGGGAGGCCGAGGTGAGAGGATTGCCTGAGCCCGCTGGTTCAATACCAGCCTGGGTAACTTAGCGAGACCTCATCTCTACAATATATTAAAAAATTAGCCGGACACGGTGGTGTGTGCCTGTAATTCCAGCTACTTGGAAGGCTGAGGCGGAAGGATCGCCTGAACCCAGCAGGTCGAGGCTATGGTGGCAGTGAGTGTGCCACTGGCCTCCAGCCTGGGTGACAGAATGAGACTCCAACTCAAAAAAAAAAAAAAAAAGAGAGGGGCTAGTGAGGAGTGATGTTGACATTCTGCTTTGATCCTAAAGGGCTAAGTTCTTCTCACAGCCCTGTTTTCAAAAGCCTACTGGGCCAGTCACGAAGATCATGTGCAAGAGGAAGCCAGAGGCCTGAAGGTAAACCTTGCCTACACTGAGTCCAAGGCTCATGGGTAAACAACAACTGGTATCTGAACTGATGAACTGATTCAGGGGAGAACCTCCAGGAAGAATCACAATTTTCTTCTTAGTGAGTAGACTAACTTCTTTAGAACCAGACAGATTCAAATCAGCAGGAGATTTTAGAGCTGGAGGGTGGGTCCAAACTTTTTTGTCTTTTAACAACAGAATCCTTCTCTCAAAACAATTGAGAATCCCAGTATATAAAACCTATAGAGTGGAGATAGTTGAAGTGGGGAAAGAGAAGCTCCTCCCTGCAAGGCTCTCCCTCCTCATCTTTTCTCCCCTGAAGTAGCCTCTGAGACACCTCTGTGTCAGCCCTCGGGTTTTCCACACATTGCTTGGAAACCAGGTACAGTCCTGCCTCCACCATATGTCACGAGGAAACCAAAGCCCAGCCAAAGTGCCTCATGGTCTCATAGCTTGTTCATGGTAGAATCCAGGGAAAAGTAATTTTCAGCCTGGCTTATTGGAATCAAAGTATAAACTTGAAGGCACAAGCAAATCGCTTGAGGCACTTGTTAAGATGATTCTGATTTACTAGGTCTGAATTGGGGCTAAAGGGCCTACAATTATAGCAAGCTCTCAGATGGTGCTAAATTGAAGACCACTAAGTAGGTAGCAGGCAGCAAGAGGTGGGCTTTTCTTCTTGTACAGGAAAAAACACAGGTAAAGGCTTGTCTTAGCATAGAAGTTCCAGATATTACTGGTTTAGGATAAGGTGGGTAGGGTATTCTGCTGCTATCAGCAGCTTTCTGTCTCAGATTAAAAAAAAAAAATCTATGTAGCCGGGCGTGGTAGTGCGCGCCTGTAGTTCCAGCTACTCGGAAGGCTGAGGCGGAAGGATCGCCGGCGCCCAGCAGGTCGAGGCTGCCGTGGCCGGGAGTGGCCACTGGGCGACAGAGTGAGACTCCAACTCAAAAAAAAAAAAAAAAAAAGAAGAAGAAAAATCTATGGTCAGTTGGACAACTTGTGCTACAGAAAGAACTTTGTTCCTACTGTTACAATATCCATTTTACAGATAAGGGAACTGAGGATCAGAGGTTAGCTGCCTTCTGTCCATCACAAAGCTAATAAATGACAACTCATAACCTGAACCCAAGTCTTTTGACTCTAAGACATAGTTATTTTCCCATTTCAAACTTCTCTTTATTATGGGGTATTTGGAGTATCTAAATGGACTATACTCATGATAGGCTTAAGAGGTCCAAAACTGAACTTGACACGCTTCTTTTAATCCCAACTAAACACACACTGAAACCTGGGCTTCAGGGGGGATGTGTGGTTTCTCCGCATCCACCACATGTAACAGATGCCGACTGTTTTTCCTCTCTGATCTCTTCAGAGGTCTCTGGACTTCTGACTTGATCATCATTGAACTGTCCAAATCATCTGAAGCTCAAATCCTTCAAGGGGCAATCAAGTGCTGGTGCAGCTCTTTGCAAGTTGCCTTCCTCTGTCCAGCTGGTTTATGGACTAAGCATCCACTGGTGGTGTCAAACTCAAACATTTCTCAGAGCCAAAACAAAAGTAAACGTGAGCTCATATTTTGAAACATTAAATCGTTCAATTTTCTCCCCCCAAAAAATGGGTTTTTGAATAGTTAATAAAAGAGTGCCCTTTGGCTTTAATCTTAGAATTCTCTTCCACTCATTTTTTATTACTAAACTCTGTAGAACCTCATTCTTGGTTTTAATTGTAGGCAGAATGCAAGGAGGAAGAACCCCCAGGTTGACTCTGTCCCTAATTAGCACAACAAAAGAAAAGAGGTGTTGGGATTCCTCCAGGCTTGTGCCAGTTGCTGTCTGAAAAAGTTTCTCTCAGAACTTGACCAGAAGATAGTCAAGGAAGTAAGAAAAAGCAAAACTGGAACTAATCCATGTAGTTACTCATTGGTAGCTCAGGTTTCTATGAGTCCTGCTATGTAGAATGGCCACCATCCCGATAGCCTTATCATACATTCTTGTCTTGTGTTCTCTTATTATTTTTCTTCTTATGGCACTTGGCTCAAGTCCCACTGTTGGGTCTGCACCCTGGTTAAGGGATATTTCTTTCCTTTACATTAACTTAGGGAGGTTAAAGCCAACTCTGATATTTGGGAAGAATGAGGTTCTACAGAGTTTAGTAATAAAAAATGAGTGGAAGAGAATTCCAAGATTAAAGTAAGCCACAGGGCACTCTTTTATTAACTATTCAAAAACCCATTTTTTGGAGCACATATGATTTGATAGATGATTTCACATATCTTATTTAAACTTCACAAAACTCCTATGCAGGGGTGGATGAGGAGATCCACATGGTTCTATAGAGGTAGTTATCAAAGTTCCTGCTTTTGTTTTTGGTGGTTTGTAGGCACTTACTACGTTATTAAAAAGAACTAATAAATGTATAAATAAAAGTGGGCCATGTATGAACCATTGTGTCATAAAGCAAGAATTATGATGAACCCGATTCTGTTTTAGAGGTCACAAAAATAAAAAGAGGCTGGGTGTGGTGACTCAAGTCTGTATTCCCAGCACTTTCTTGGCGAGACCTCATCTCTACAATAAATCAGAAAAATCAGCTGCGTGTGATAGCGCATGCCTGTAGTTCTGGCTACTTGGAAGGCTGGGGTGGAAAGGATTACCTGAGCCCAGCAGGTCGACGTTGGGGTGGCTGTGAGTGTGCACTGCAGCCTGGGTGATGGAGTAAGACTCCAACTCAAAATCAATAATAATAAAAAATAAAAATAAATCTTATGTGCTAGAATTACACCATTTTATCCATAAGACATTGGGGTTGAAAGAGGTCAAATAATACAGCTTCCAGGCAGGGCCAGATTTGAATCCAGGTCTGTCTGGCTCCCAGTTTATTTCTCTTTCCACTATTCCATAAGAAAATAAATATCTATGCCTCAGATGGGAAAACTAGATGCCTAGAGTCCGTGGCACTCACTCTCTTGCCTTCCTACTTGGTATCATCTAGAGACAAGTGTGCTAATGATGAGCTACAGCAGTTGCCACGTCCACCAGCACGTGGAATGGATCTCTAGGGGCCATTTTCCCACTTATCTGAGCATCATGTTGCTTCAGGCGTCTTACCGCTTAGTCTGCATCCCAGGCTTGTGAGGCACACCTTTCCTTTTCATGAGTTTCTCCATGGCGTTGGGGTGGATTATTGGACGGACAGGGTGTCGTTTGTAGGTTCCAGGATACTTCTTTTCCACTGCCTGCTCACGCCTGCAGAATGAAAGAAAAAGCCATATCTCAGTCACCACAGACAGAAAGGATGGGCAGGATGTTTTCTCAGGCTAATTCTGGCCACATTTAACAGATACAGACTATTTGAATAACAAGGCTACTATTCACCTTAAAAAAATACGAAATTAAAATTAACCTGACTTAATTCTGCTCTTCAGCTCATGGATCAGACATGGACACTGACTTTCTCTTCCCCAATATAATATAGTAAGTCAGTGGCTGTTTTGGTCAGGACCCCAGGGGTTTCTTGTCACCATCAGGGATACCTTAAACCACTTTCAGCAGCCAATGTCCTTCCCCGGAGGCAATAAGTTCCCACTTACTCACACAAAGCCCTTCTTGAAACAAGAATCCCTTTTCTGAGCTATATGGCAGGGTGAAGTGCAAATGTCTGTCAAGTGCATGTTTCCCTAGAACTTGCTCTGTGGCAACTCCACTAATCTGCACACCTCACCAGGGGCAGCAACCTGTGCTCAGCACGTCCCTTTTGGAATGTGGAGTGAATGAATAAAGTATCTGCCAGTTCTGAGTAGCAGCAACACAGAAGAGTAGTACGTTTCTGCTGATTGGCAGACTCAAATCAGTAAGGACAGACACTGGTCGGGATACATACTTAATGAGCTCCTTCTCCCGCATTTCTAGCTGCAGCATGATGGCACTCAGTTCCATGTATAAATTATTAGCCCGCTCAAGCTTTCTCTCATAGTGTTCACGAATATCCAAAGCATGCCTATCAAAGAAAACAGAATGAGCGAGGTCTACTAACTTAGGGGAGAACAGCTTAATGAAATAAGAAACAGGATGGTTTATCACAAAAGCATTTGCCCAAGGACCCTTCTATTTTTAAGCCTGCTTTGTTTGATGCAATGACTCACACAAGATGGAGTGGGAGATAGGAAATCTAAGCTCTCCACTTGGTTAATCCTTAAGGGCCATCCATCCATCCAGAATAGCCAAGAGGACCACAGGTAAAAATCTGAATGCGATTTATGTATAATTTGTCGCCTTTACTGTGTAGTGTTGGCACTATCTTAATAAGACTACAATATAATATATTCATATATTAATGAAAATACGCAGTTAAAGCCAATACCATGGTCACTCATTTATATGTACCCATGGCACAGAGCATGTCTAATATAGTGGCTGCTATGGTCTGAATGTTTTTGTCCCCCAAAATTCATATGTTGAAACCTAACACCCAAGGTGACAGTGTTAAGAAGTGGGGTCTTGGCCGGGCTCGGTGGCTCAGCCTGTAATCCTGTGCCTTGAGAGGCTAAGATGAGTGGACTGCCTGAGCCCATGGGTTTGAGACCCGCCTGGGCAACTTGGCGAGACCTCATCTCTACAATAAATCCAAAATTAGCTGGGCATGGTAGTGTGCGCCTGTAATTCCAGCTACTTGGAAGGCTGAGGGGGAAGGATCGCCGGAGCCCAGCAGGTCAAGGCTGCGGTGGCCGGGAGCGGCCATTGTACTCCAGTCTGGGCGACGGAGTGAGACTACAACTCAAAAAAATAAAAAGGAAATAGGGTCTTTAGGAAGTAACTAGGTCATGAGGGCAGAGCCCTTATGAGCCCTAAGAACCTTAGATTAGAAGAACTTGGTAAAATAATCCTAGCAGTAGTGTAGCCATTTTGGCTCAGCACTAGCCCTATCGTGTATTACTGAGCCTTTCTGCTAACCAGCCTACTCTTTTACCTCTTAGTCATTAGCAAGAAGTAAAACCCACCTTCCAGGGTTAGGACCTGGTAATTATTTCTAGCCCTTTAAGCATGTCTAGCCCTAATTGTTCTTCAGGCATCTATGCTTCCTGCGATGATGTATTGTTATCAGTCTTCCATAACCAGCCTCCAGCCCAGCCTCTGGCCCACAACCTGGAATAATGAGATGTGGTGCCTGGGGATGTCTAGAAACAAGACTTATGTGACTTCTGTTATCTACATCAAAGAATATAACCTCAGGATTTTCTTCTTAGCCTAAAAAGAGAGCCTTATATATATCCAACTTTTTAGCCTTCAATGCTATGCTCATCTATGAGTGCCTGTCCCTTTTTGTCTGTGGAAAGTGGATAATAAGCTTTGCTTTTTTCTCCTTTGCGATTCTTTGCATTATTCCCATGGCACCGGCCCACTTTGCCTCAATTTACCCTTTCATCTGGTGGCCTGTATGGAGAGGATACCCCAACATTTTTGGGGTCCCCCTCCCCTCTACAACTTTTTCCTCACCCTCCTCTCTTCAAACCTGTGTCTCCTTGTGGACTGTGCTAGAACTATGGCTCTGGCCGAGGGGCTCCCGGGTGTATCTGGGCCCCAGGAAAGGCAGCAGACTACTGTGGCCCATTAGGGTGGGAGACTAAGGTCGATCCTTTACCTTTTTCGGCAAGCTGAGCTCTCCAAGCTTCTCTGCAGACCAGACTAGATCTCAGAAAGCAACTGAAGGCCTTTTTGCCAGGGCAACTCCCTGGAAAGGTAAGAAGTTCCCCAAAGGAAGGTCTTGGACTGCCATTGCTTGTTGGGTGAGAGGCGAGGTACTTGGCCCCTCTCATTTGCTATTTACTCCCTGTTTTCCTGCCTGAAGATGAGCTACACCAAGCGCAGCCCTGCACTGCTTCAGTGTTTTTTTCGGTATGAAGTAACATCTCCAGTGAGTCCAATTGCTTATCTGGTCAGGAAGGGATCCAGGAACAGCTGAGAGGTCACCCTTTCTCTTTCTCTAAGTCCACTTGGTCCCAGGGCCCTCTGCAGAAGTCTTGGCCAAGTCTCCCAAGTATGGTTTCAGAGCAGCTCTAGCACTGGGTCCTGGGGCCCTTGACAGTGAAGGTGCAGCTTCCGGTGGGTGGAGGAGACAGAGGATGCGCTCTCTCACTTGTTCTCACACACACAGGGTAATTCCATTAGGCCTCTGTCTGGAATGCTGGACTCAATACGTATATGAACTTTCTCTTTCTCGTTCTCTCTCTGTCACTGTCCTTAGGATGCTCTCTTTCTCTCTCCGTTCCAGGGCTCCTCATGGGAAATTCTTAGTTGGTTGTGGAAAAAGATTCATTGTTGGCATGTCTTTTAAAAAATCTCAAACATCTTTCGTTAGAGAAAGATATCTGTCCCAAATGTCTCACATTTTATTGAAACACAGCCTGGCCAGAATATAAGTTAGGCGATGGGGAAGTTTGGCCACACGGAGGCTCCCTGGCATATAACACCTTGATGCAACTTGATTTATACATTAGGAGGAACAAGAAACATAATGAATCCCCTATGTCCAGGCCTTTTTCGAGTTAGCTCGTCATCAGGGCCTATACTCTTCCTGTTGCATGTTTGTTCTCACTCCTCTAATAGCTACTTCATCGCCAGATGACTAGGATCCTGCTGATCTAGCTGCCCCTGCTTCTTGAAACCCACCTTTACCTCTTTACCCTTCACAGTCTCCTACCATGGAAAATCTGGCAGTAATTGGGGTAAGCAACAGCTGCCGGGGAACTGTTTCAAGTGTCATCAATCCAGTCACTGGGTTAAAGACTGCACCAAGCTGCTACCTTCCACCCGTGTCCTAAGTGTGGATGGGTCAGGCACTGGGGATGTGATTGCCATGTCTGCCCAGCTGGACAGAGGTGCACCCCCCAGGTACCTGCACAGCTGCCAAACCAACACACAGAAGAACCGTCTACTTATTCTCAGGCACCAGCCATGTGCCATACAGCTAGGTTGGACTCTGAGCTGGTCCTACTGAGTGTTTTGCAATCTGATTGACACACCTCAGGTTCAGTTGTTCCCTGCTCTCCTGAGCACCTCATATAGCCAACTGAAATCCAGAGTGGAAATCTGTCACTGGTAGCCTTATCTCCTTCATCATCGATACTGGGGCTACCTGCTCAGCTTTAACTGAATTCCCTGGTCCCCTCCTTCCTTCTCCTGTCTCTATAGTAGGGGTCAGTGGTGTTCCTTCTAAGCCCCTAACCACAATACCCCTGCCATGCTTACTGGGAAGTCAAATGTTTCATCATTCGTGTTTGGTCATTCGCACTTGCCCTGCTTCCTTGCTCAGCGGGGAAATTATGCGTCAACTTGGAACTTGCATTATTCTCTACTCAGAACCCCTGCTGGCTTATTTTGTAGGAGTACTCCACAGGACTCTTAATCCCCCTGAGCCCTCTCCAGACCAGGGCCCGGCCCAAAAGGCCATATCACCCCCTCGTATCCCTTCTTACATCGAGGAACAGGTTCCCCCTCTAGTTTGGCATTTCTACCCCAGGCCAAGCTTCATCAGCTATGCTGCATTACCAGGTCCTAACCCTGGGAAACCAGTTTTACTTCTTGCTCATGATTAAGAGGTAAAAGAATAGGCTGGTCAGCAGGAAGTCTCAACAATACATGACAGGGCTAGGGCTGAGATAAAATGACTGCACTACCACTAGGATTATTTTACCAAGTTCTTCTATTCTAAGGTTCTTGGGGTTCCTACCTTTCACCTTATATTAAATATATATTATTAGTGCCCTTATTAAAGAGACTTGAGGGAACCCTTTGTCTCTTTCACCATGTGAGGACACATAGAAGTCACCATCTATGAGAAATGGGCCTAATGGACACTGAATTGGCTGGAGCCTTGATCCTGGACTTCCCAGTCTCCAGAACTATGAGCAATAAATTTCTGTTGTTTATGAATTACCCAGTCTAAGGTTTGTTATAGCAGCTAGAACTAAGACATGATTATCTATAAATATCCTTTAATAAATTGTAAGCATCTTCAAGCCAAGGACTTCAAGGACTAAACCTTATACATTTCTGGACTTTCATGGCAGCTTAGACAGTGGCTGAATGAACGAATAGCATTGTTCTAGGAATCTTTATTGCAGTGATATAATAAAGAAGATGACAGAGTTGGGAGGAGAGAATAAGGGATATAAAGGAGGACTTTCAGGGAAACTTTTTTTATTTTTTGAGTCAGAGTTTCACCCTGTCATCCAAGCTGGAGTGCAGTGGTATGATCATAGCTCACCCAAGCCTCTACCTCCTGAGTTCAGGCAATCCTTCTGCCTCAGCCTCCCAAGTAGCTGGGACTGCAGGCACACTCCACCATGCCCAGCCAGGGCAACTTTTAAAGAACATAACAGTAAAAAACAGAGGTGAAGGATGTTTAGAAAGTTAAATAGTGATTCACAAAGAAAGACCTGGAGATGAGAGGAGGTAGAGAAGGAGAGATGAGCTGACCTGAGTTCTTCTCTGCGCCTTCGAATTAGTTCTTCGTCTAATCGGTGTATACAAGTTCCTTCACTTTTGATCTTTTCAAAATGTTTTTTCACTTCTTCTCTCCATTCAGCCTGGGTGAGGACAAATTATATTTTGTTAATACTCTAGGAGTTACAATCCCTAATATATCCATACAATCATATACAAGGTTTTTTTCCTTCATGCTTCTACCGAAAAGTTTTATTCAGAATAGTTGTTGAATAAATATTAGTTGATTGATAGCAAAATATCTCATGCCACTGTATCTGTAGGTCCCATCCCATGCTCTATATTTCTATTCCAACATATGATGCTATCTTTTCCCCAGTTTTCCTGCAGCACTGCCCACGAGGAACATCACAACAGGCATATTGGCCATCACTTCTGAAAGAAAAGAGCTCAATTTAAGGCAAGATAGTGGCTGAGGTAGACTGGCCAGGGGAAAAATAGTTCTGATAATCACATAGGTATGTGTATGATGTGGGTATGTGTCTGTGAGATTATGATTATCTTTACAATTAGCACCAGATTTCCTGTTAGCTTTGTTTGGAAAAATATCTTTGGAAAAAATTTAGACAAGACCCTAGGGGCATGAGCAGCAGGAGATGAGAATAAAAAGATAAGAAACTATACAGAATTTTGGAGTTGAGAGAAGGAGCAGAACAAGAGAAAAGGAGGAGGAGGAAAGAAAGTGTATGGCCAAGCAATTCAGTAGTTTGTAACAATTTTAGGACAGGGATGGATGTTTAATGCATGATTTAAGTTTGTTTAAAATTTAAACTTCTCCCAGTTTTCTTTGACATTCACTTTGCTTTGGGTGAATTTTTTTTTTTTTTTAGAAATCAAGGAAAGGTGCTGAATTTCACATTTGGTCAATAATAGGACAAAGATAAAAGAACAATCCCCAAGGCAGTAGGAGAGGAAGGCAGATCCAGAGTGGCCATACAATTTTAAATCTCCCAGGAATTGACAGAAGTATTAGAAAAGATATTGGCATTTCCACAGGGCATGAAATTTCAAGTCAATTTTACCTAAATTTTGGGGGGCAGAAAAACCGCTGCTGGAGTATGGCCTATAGGTAGTTTCTATATTATGCTGAGATGACTGTCTCAAGAAGCTAATGAGATTAAGATCATTTCCAAGTAAGGCTAGATGTGTAACTAAATGTCTATAATTGTACTGTCTTTCTCTAAGACTATTCTGTTGAATGTCTATAATTGCATAATCTTCCTCTAAAACTATTCTATTGCTTTAGATTCATGTTAAAAAGTATCATTCTGGATTGTATGGTAGTTCTACCTTTAATTTGGTGAGAAACCTCCATAATGTTTTCCATATTAGCTGCACCATTTTGCATTCCCACTAACAGCATACAAAGGTTCCAATTTATCTATATCCTTGCCAACATTTGTTGTCTTATTTTTAAAAAATCAATCTCATTTCTGAGTATTTATCCAAAAGAATGAAAACCAGTATCTCAAAGAGATAGTAGCCCTCTCATGTTCATTGCACTATTATTCACAATAGTCAAGATGTAAAAACAGCCGGGCTTGGTGGCTCAGCCTATAATCCCGTGCCTTTGGGAGGCTGAGGTGAGTGGATTGCCTGAGCCCGCGGGTTCGAGACCCGCCTGGGCAGTGAGACCTCAACTCTACAATAAATCAAAAAAATTAGCCGGGCATGGTAGCACACGCCTGTAGTTCCAGCTACTTGGAAGGCTGAGGGGGAAGGATCGG
>NW_007252984.1:505696-509040 GCF_000164805.1 Carlito syrichta | reverse complement strand
AAAAAAAAAAAAAAAAAAAAAAAAGATGTAAAAACAACCTAAATGTCCATCAGTGGATGGATGGATAAAGAAAATGTGGTATATACATACAATGGAATATTATTCAGCCTCAAAAACAACAACAACAAAAGAAACCCCCAAAAAACAAAAGGAAGGAAATTCTGCAACAGATGACAATTTGAATGAAACTTGAAGACACGTTAAGTGAAATAACCTAGTTATACAAGAACAAATATTGTATAATTCTGCCTACATGGAATATCTAAAATAGTCAAATCCATAGAAGCAGAGAGTAGAATGATAGTTGCTAGGGGAGGGGGAATTGGGAATTGCTGGTCAATGGATATAAAGTTTCAATTATGCAATATGAGTAAGTTTTAGAGATATGCTGCATAACATTGTTCTTAGAGTTAACAATAGGCAGACATACTATACACTTAACAGCTCTTAAGAGGGCAGATCTCATGTTAAGTGTTTATTTTCTTTTCTCTCTCTTTTTTTTTTTTTAGTTGGGGTCTCACTCTGTCACCCAGGCTAGAGTACAGTGGCATGATCATGGCTCACTGCTGCCTCAGCCTCCTGGGCTCAGGTGATCCCGCTGCCTCAGCTTCCTGAGTAGCTGGGACTACAAGTGCATGCTACCTCACTTGGCTAATTTTTTGATATTTTGTAGAGACAAGGTCTCACTATGCTGCCCAGTCTGGTCTTGAACTCCTGGGCTCAAGCAATCCTCTTGCCTCATCCTCCCCAAGTGCTAGGATTACAGGCGTGAGCCACCATGCCTGGCTTGAGTGTTTTTAACTCTCACCGAAAAGACTGTCTCTTTGGATCACAGAAGAAGCTATTTTTAAGTAACTGTGGATTTATAGATGGCGTTCCTAATTTAGCTATTTCTCATCTGTTTTTGTAGAGAAAATTATATTTCAATTATTTGAAAAATATTATCCTATAATATGCTAGGATGATCATTTATATATTGACCATTGGAGAGAGATTTCTGCCAGTTGGATGACTTTCAGGCACCAAACCTGCCCAACAGTATCATCAGCCAAGATCCAGAATACATTGTGGCAGAGAGGGGGCTGGTAGCAGTTAAAAGTATTCCTTTTGAAAATGAATCTACAAGCTCTGAAAACCACCAGACCAGCTTTGTTTGAGAAAAACCAAATAGCCAAGGACTGATGGCTTTCACGGAAATGCAAAAGAGTAACTCATTCACAGACTTATCCAAAACCCCTCTTTTGAAGTTGATAGTTTACAGCCCTGCTTGCCGTGCATTTCCTGGAGACCATTTGTTCTTCGAAAGATCTGATTTTGCTGAGTATAACCTTGTAAATTTCCAAAAAAAGAAATGTGTAATCGCTCAACACGACCCCCACCTTTACCTAAATGAAGGTATAAAACCCTCTTCTCCCTTTCTGGGTGGCTCGGCCTGGGAGTGTTAGCCCACCCAGTCCGCCACCATAAATAAAATTGCCACTTCCTATAGTAGTCTTAGTGTCATGATCTCTCTGTCTTCCCACTACATTATTCTGGTGCACTGAGCGGAAAAGGAGAGTTTGGAGATGGTGTGTTCCACCTCCTTTGTCATCGAGATACAACCTCCAGGGGAACGGGAAGGGCAATCTCGCCTGGCGTGCAATAGACCTTTTGATCCGTAGGAGGGAGGCCCCCCCAGCACACTGAGGCTTGGACCACGAAAGCACAACAGGGACCCAAGAGGCGAGGAACTGGCATAAGGATGACCACCTGATGGAAAGGACAGAAAGACCACTCGATGGAAAGGGAAGGAATAAGGGCCTTTGCATAGACCCGCCAACGGATGACAGAAGAGGAGCTTGATCACCTCCCAGAGTCTGCTAGTAATCTCCAGCCTGAAGGAAAGGGCTGAAAGGCAGTGGAAGACAACACTGTCTGAAGATGAACATGTAGACTCCTAGGATTAGGGCAGAGGGTTGAAGAATGTGCTGTGTGATTGTGTGTGAATGAGACGGATGGTGGGAGGGCTCCCTATGAAGTCAGTCTGCTTTGGGGGTGTATCAACCTGCCAATTGCTAAGAGGTGTCTGAGATATCTTTGTGAGGAGTATAGCTGAAGGGGGATGAAGTGGATGTTTCCCATGCCCCTCATTCTCTTGTTTGTGTGTGTCTGTCGTTTTGAATCTGCTGAGGAGCTGGTTGGGTTATTGTGCTTTGTTTGATGGGACATGTCGTCTTTTTTTTGAGTTGGAGTCTCACTCTGTTGCCCAGACTGGAGTGCAGTGGCCGCTCCCGACCTGCTGGGCTCCGGCGATCCTTCCGCCTCAGCCTTCCAAGTAGCTGGAACTACAGGCACGCGCTGCCATGCCCGGCTAATTTTTGATTTATTGTAGAGATGCGGTCTCGCCAAGTTGCCCAGGTGGGTCTCGAACCCGCAGGCTCAGGCAATCCACTCACCTCAGCCTCCCAAAGCGCGGAATTACAGGCTGAGCCACCGAGCCCAGCTTCCACTTCAGTTCTTAATATCGAGTGTTCACCCTGTATGCTCTTGTATGCTCTCCTTATCTTTTAACTGAGGGACAGTTTTTCCTGCTGGTGAAAACAATACTTATGAGCAAGGCTTTGTTCCCTGTGTGCATCAGAACTTTTGTCTCATCCCCTCTAGTTACCTGATGGCATCAGATGCAGCCTCCTCCTGATGTCCTTCAGATTTCAGTGAATTAACTCCCCTGCTTTCCACCACATTTCCAGGTACCTGACTTTGCTGTGATTTCCAGACGCAAGCACTGTTTCTGCCACCCTTCAACAAGCCATTAAAGCTCCCCAGTGTTCAACCTCATTCATTCCCATTTTCCCTGTCACATGACTGTCATACACCTTTACGATGTGATGTGTGAACCATTGTGAGGAGAATGGGCAGAGAACATCAAGCACCCCTCACCCCCATTTTAAAACTGGGGGCAGGCTGGGCTCAGTGGCTCAGCCTGTAAGTCCAGCACTTTGGAAGGCCAAAGCAAGTGGATTACCTGAGCCCATGGGTTCGAGACCCACCTGGGCAACTTGGTGAGACCTCATCTCTACAATAAAACAATCAAAAATTAGCCGGTGTGGTAGTGCGTACCTATAGTTCCAGCTATTTGGAAGGCTGAGGCGGAAGGATAACCGGAGCCCAGCAGGTTGAGGCTGTGGTGGCCGGGAGCGACCACTGCACTCCAGTCTGGGCAACAGAGTGAGACTCCAACTCAAAAAAAAAAGAAATACAGTTTTAGCCGGGTGTGGTGGCTCACGCCTGTAATCCCAGCACTTTGGGAGATCTAGGCGCGAGGATTGCCTGAGCTCAGGGGTTGGAGACCAGCCTGGGCAATG
>NW_007252984.1:501592-505676 GCF_000164805.1 Carlito syrichta | reverse complement strand
GTGAACAGACCACATAGATGTAAAATGATCTGTTTCTACTTATTCCTAATTATGAACAGGCAAAATTGTCAAAAATCCTCATGAATTACTAAACAGTAGTCTTAGTTGTAAGACGTGGACAATTAAGTGAGAGTGATTAGGTCTTACTCTATGCTCCATAGAGTGTGCCTAGTACTTGACCTGTCCCTTAGGTGAAGTACCGAGCTTACAAGGTGACTTAATCAGGTGGGAATGGCCAGTTCCCATGCCTTATTAAGTCCTGCAAAGTATTCAGCATTTAAAGTTTTACCAGTCTTGTAAGGGGTGTGCTGGTCAGGCATGGCCAAAAAAGCAAGCATTAGCGTTATCTAGCTTTACAATTTATTTTTTATTTATTTATTTTTTTGAGTTGAAGTCTCACTCTGTCACCCAGACTGGAGTGCAGTGGCTGCTCCCGGCCACCGCAGCCTCGACCTGCTGGGGCTCCGGTGATCCTTCTGCCTCAGCCTTCCAAGTAGCTGGAATTACAGGTGCGTGCTACCATGCCCGGCTAATTTTTTGATTTATTGTAGAGATGAGGTCTCGCCAAGTTGCCCAGGCGGCAGGCAATCCACTCACCTCGTCCTCCCAAAGTGCTGGGATTACAAGCTGAGCCACTGCGCCTGCCCGCATTACAATTTAAAGTAGGGACTTAGCATACATTATATGACTCTAAGAGACTTCCCAACAGTTTTATAGGGACAAGCAGTTAATTAGGATCTTAGGCAAGGCCTAAACCTTTAGAAACTGACTTACTTTCAACTAACCTGGTTTTTAGCATTTGAAAACAAGAACAGTCTATTTAGTCCCTTAGTTTCCAGAGAAAGATTACAAAATTATTTTCTCCAAGGCTAGCATTAACTTGCACTGAGTTAGCAAAAGGCTAAGGAGCATGTAAGAGACATTTCTATGTTTCCTTACAGGTGGATTAGAATGAACTCCTTCAGAATTTATGAAGGAGAACACAGGCTAAGGAAGGGAGGGGGTGTGGTCCCAGGAAAGAATTAAAGATAATCAGTAGCTCTTCACATATGCAGTAGGCAATTTCCCATAACCTTAACAACAAAAGACAGGAATTTTAATAGTCCCAATGGGTTGGGAGAAATACCACACAAATAAAGGGAGGGAAACATAAAATGACATAAAGAAACATGCGCCAATCAAGTTTTGTTTTTGTTTTTGTTTTGTTTTGTTTTGTTTGAGTTGGAGTCTCACTCTGTCACCCAGACTGGAGTGCAGTGGCCGTTCCCGGCGATCCTTCCGCCTCAGCCTTCCAAGTAGCCGGAATTACAGGCAAGCGCTACCACGTCTGGCTGATTTTTTGATTTATTATAGAGATGAGGTCTCGCTGCCCAGGCAGGTCTCGAACCCACGGGCTCAGTCTAAAAAGTTTTTATACTAGGCCATTTTGTAGGCATCATTGGAAAGTCATAGAACAGAAAAAAAGTCTGAAAAAAGTCATAGAACAGAAAAAAAGTCTGAAAAAAGTCATAGAACAGAAAAAAAGCCATCAGGGTTCTAGGGATTCCTGGCATTGCTGTTTATGGCTTTATTTAGTTATTTGTTTGTTTTAGAATTCTCCTTTGAGAAATAAATTGCAAATGTTCAAAACAAATTCTAGGTTTTCTTTTCTTTTTTTTTTTGAGTTGGAGTCTCACTCTGTCACACAGACTGGAGTGCTGTGGCCGCTCCTGGCCACCGCAGCCTCAACCTGCTGGGCTCCAGTGATCCTTCCACCTCAGCCTTCCAAGTAGCTGGAACTACAGGTGCGTAATACCACACCCAGCTAATTTTTTGATTTATTGTAAAGATGAGGTCTCGCCAAGTTGCCCAGGTGGGTCTCAAACCTGCAGGCTCAGGCAATCCACTCACCTCAGCCTCCCAAAGTATGGGATTACAGGCTGAGCCACTGAGCCTGGCTAAATTCTGGGTTTTCAAGAAAAGTAACCAAGAAAATGTGTAATAATCTGTACCCTCAGACACCCCAATGGGACAGATTTTAAATAATTAAAGCAAATTAAAATCACATGGTTTTAAAAAATAATAAGTGCATTATTAAAATCAAATTTGAACACACTACAAGTTAGCAGATACTAAGGTTTGAAAAGAAGCAAAACTATCTGGAAATTAAACTCACTTTGTAGACCTAAAAAAAAATGGTCAAAAGTTCTGTATGCAGAGGTATTTAAAAAATTTATTTCACTACTTTGCAAACAAGATTATATCCTATAGAATATTAAATGCCCAACTCCAGAGGCTTGACCCAGGACTATGAATACCAAACTCCCAATTATAGAAAGTTTCTGAAGTTCTTAGAAACTGAAACATTAAGAAAAAAAAAAAAAGAGAGAAGAACTCCAAAATGAGCACCAGTCAGAGGAAAGGCAAATAAACCTATTGGCAGTTGCCACTAAAGGCAAAGCTCCAGCCACCCAAAAGAGGCCTGATAAAGATAAACCTGCTAAGGGGGATGGTATCAACTGCTATGAATGTGATCAATCTGGGCACTTAAAGCACAATTGTTCTTGATGGCCTAAGCGCCCAGGACCTTGTCCAACATCCGAACTAAAAAGCCACTGAAAGAGATAGTGTGGCCTCTCCCAAAGGGAGAGCTCGGTAATAGTGGCCATTAATTGAAGGGGAAGAAGCACAGTCCAACCCAGTGCTCTGTTTGCTATCACCCCCAAAGAATCCTTGGCTCTATATGAATGTGGCTGGAGTCCAAATTAATTTCTTAATTAATACTGAGGTTAAGTTTTTAGCCCTTGTGCTCATACTGAACTTCTATAAAAAAGATACCTGCACACGTATGTTTATCACAGCATTGTTCACAACAGCAAGAACCTGGAAACAACCATGCTGCCCATCGAAAGAGGACTGGATTAAAAAAATGTGGTACATATACACGATGGAATACTACGCAGCCATAAAAAAGAACAAAATCATGAATTTCGCTGCAACCTGGATGGAACTAGAGTCTATAATACTGAGTGACCTCTCACAGAAACAAAGATCCGAATATCACATGTTCTCACTCATATAATGGACCTTGAACATCCAATGCAATACTATAAGAAAATAACTGACAGTACTGGGAAACTATGGGGGGGAGGCAGATGGGATTAACAGTAGCAAATATCTGTCGGGGGATGGGAAAACACCTCTTATCAACAGGGTGCCTGAATGAAACGTAATTGTACACCTAACCCTTAACTGTACCCCACAAAACCATAGTAAAAACTACTGATTAAAGAAAAAAAAAAGAAATTACAGAAAACAGACCTTCACCCCTCAGCACCCCATATGATTATGGGATCGGAAAATCTCTAAAGAATAAATAATTGAGGCAGGGTAGCTAGCACAGGTTAGACATAAATAAATTTCCTATAGGTAGGTTTTAGAAGGTGTTCAAACATTTCTACTGCAGCCTGAGTGGCAACCTATCCCACCCCTTGGCACATCCAGGGAAAACTCCATCAGATGTAGAACTAGGACAGTATAATCTTTCAATTTGCAGTTTAGCATAATAATCACTAGAAATCCTTTGGAGATACAAGTAAACCGAACATAGGTATTTGGTATTGCATCACTCAGGATCCAAGTCAGTCCCTGAAATGGAATTTGTTAAACCTTTGAAATTGTTTAACGGTAGGCCTTTTTCCTGCACCTCTGAAGGGAAGGGGGCCACAAACATAAATGGTCATAAGAAAATGTGTTGTCCATTTAGGACAAATTTTAATCACAGTTTATAAGCTTGCTTCCCTAGAAACTTCCTGGATCATGAAAAACTCTAACATCCCAGGGGAGTAAGTGCTGCTAAAAACTGAATAAAGGAAGGACCTAACCAACAACTGTAAGAAAAGAAAAAAGGACCCTAAGGGTGGTCCTGTTGCTATACTAGTCTATAGAATTTAAATACCTAACTTCTCTATCATGATGAAACCCCTCTATGAAGCCTCAAAGAGGGGTGAACAGGAGCCCCCGCTATGGGAAAAGGGCCAGAAACAGGCCTTTGAATAAATTAAACAGGCTTCTCACCTTTGCCTTTTAAAATTCTTTTTTTTTT
>NW_007252984.1:464546-501172 GCF_000164805.1 Carlito syrichta | reverse complement strand
ACCTCTAAAGCCCCTCTGGAGGGGGCCATTTACTGTTCTTTTATATAGCAGAATTAAACCGGCCTTCCAGGACTGGGAGTGCACCGCAGATTTGGCAACACCCCTTAAGCTGACCCTCTGGAAAGTCACCAAGCCCAACAGAGGACCTAGAACAAATTTCTCAAGCCCTGCTCTAGAAGCCTGAGGTTACTTCAGCCTTGCTTCAGTCATACACTGGAGGCTGGCTGATCAACACACAGCAGAAGATTGAGGATTCAGCTTAGGAACTTAGCAGACATCACTGATAAGCCATTGTTTTGCTTTGTCAACCTTTATCTATGCTAAACTGTTTGTCATTTTAATTGCTGTATAACTGACTTCATTTGCTATAGAATTAACAGAGTTGTTCCCATTGAACATGTTGGAAAAGGGTCTCACTAGAATTTCCATTCTTTCTTACAATAGGAAGTGTTCTTGTGTTTTTATGTATTTCTGCCTAATTTGGGTATTTATCACTTCCCTCACACACCCAGTATATATGTGTATAGACACTATCTGGCCAGACATAAAAGTTTTCCATTGTTATTCATCCCAGCCAGAAGTTTGTTCTGGTGGCCAACAAGGCCTGTTTGGTATTTGGCATCTGCTCATGCAACTAAATTTTCTCAATGTACTAAAGGGCTATTTTGGACATATAAAAAGGTTGCATATGCTCAGCTCCCAGCATTATGGAAAGGCACATGTTCCATAGGAATAATCCAGCCAGGATTTTTCCTTCTGCCTAACCCAATGGGGAATGAACTAGGTATTCCCAATTATGAAAGCCTCAAAACACAAAATGCTCAATCCCTCAACCAAGTTCCTAATATAGGAGGAACCAAGGTTTGGAAAGATAACAAATGGCCACCCCAGAGAATTATAAATACTTATCATCCAGTCACACGGGCACATGATAGGAGTTGGAAATACTGCACACCTATATATATGCTAAATCACATTATCAGGTTACAGACTGTCTTGGAAATTATAACTAATCAAACAGCCACGGCTTTTGAGCTTGTTGCTCAGCAGCAGCCCAAATGCGTGCAGCTATTTATCAAAACCGCTTAGCTTTGGACTACCTGCTGGTGGAAGAAGGAGGAGTATGTGGTAAATTTAATAGCTCTAACTTGTTTTCAAATAAATAAAAATAGTTATAACTGACATAGCCACCGATGTTAAAAAGCTTGCCCATGTCCCGGTACAAGAATGGCAAGGCATAAAAATCAACAATTGGTTTGAAAACATGTTCTCAGGTCTGGGAGGATTTAGGTACATTATTAGATCTGTAATCCTATTGGTGGAATCCTATCTTGTCCTCCCTTGCATAGCCCCAATAATTATGAATGCCATTTCTAAGTTTGTGGAAATAGTTGTTGAACGAAAAACTAAAGATGATGCTCTTAACCCATAAAGGGTCGAGCATCAAAGGGGGGAATGTGGCAGAGAGGGGGCTGGTAGCAGTTAAAAGTATTCCTTTTGAAAATCATTCAACAAGCTCTGAAAACCCGCCAGAAGCTGGGCTCGGTGGCTCAGCCTGTAATCCCGAGCCTTTGGGAGGCTGAGGTGAGTGGACTGCCTGAGCCCGTGGGTTCAAGACCCGCCTGGACAATTTGGTGAGACCTCATCTCTACAATAAATAAAAAATTAGCCGGGTGTGGTAGCACGTGCCTGTAGTTCTGGCTACTTGGAAAGCTGAGGTGGAAAGATCGCCGGAGCCCAGCAGGTAAAGACTGTGATGGCTGGAAGCGGCCACTGCACTCCAGTCTGGGCAACAGAGTGAAACTCTGACTCAAAAAAAAAAACCCGCCAGACCAGTTTTGTTTGAGAAAAACCAAATAGCCAAGAACTGATGGCTTTCATGGAAATGCAAAAGAGTAACTAATTCACAGACTTATCCAAAACCCCTCTTTTGAAGTTGACAGTTGACAACCCTGCTTGCCGTGCATTTCCTGGAGACCATTTGTTCTTCAAAAGATCTGATTTTGCTGAGTACAACCTTGTAAATTCCAAAAAAAAGAAATGTGTAATCGCTCAACACGACCCCCCACCCTTACCTAAATGAAGTTATAAAACCCCTATTCTCCCTTTCTGGGGGGCTTGGCCTGGGAGCGTTAGCCCGCCGAGTCCGCCGGCGTAAATAAAATTGCCACTTCCTATAATAGTCTTGGTGTCACGACCTCTCTGTCTTCCCGCTACAACATCACTTCATAGTTTGATACAGTCTTTGAAGCATCTAAGCAGTAAATGAAGGCTTAGTTGTCCCTCAGTAATGCTGTTCTTGCAATCATCATATCAAAGCCATAGAGTACGAAGAGAATTTGAGCTTTAGGAGGCCAAAGAATGACAAGCAAAAGTGGACAGACCAAAGAAGAAAAAGGGAGAAAATCATATTTGGGACTTAAAGTATCCTCTTTTGTGCCAAAACATATGAGTGGATCCAAGTATAATACTTGAAGAAAGGACCAAGAAGAGGAATACCTCCCTCTGGTGGTAAGGAATTGTATATCAGAGATCAGATTTTTTAAATTCTAGAGGAAATAAACCTCCTAAAATCTAGCTTATGGCTATGGGAACCTTAAAGAAAACATTCTGAAGATTGAAATCTATAAGAAAGCAAACTTCCGGGAAGTGTGTATTCAGGGCAACTTGTATCTATTCTCCCAGCTGCAAAATACAATAATAAAATAAAATAAGGTTTCCAAGAGAAGTACTCTCCTGTGAAGAGGGAACAGGAGGTATGGGAAAAGACCAGGTATTGATTAATAATGTGTTTTCCCTAAAGGTACCATGTTCCTGGTAGATGTTAGTTTAAAGTTCCATTGTATATACTTAGAATCTTTATGTAATAGGAGTTCTAATTTGAGCTTAATTACAATTCAGACATGTCTGGGCATATCTGAAGAAATAGAGTGTTGGCAGACCTGAAGCCAATTTGCACAGTGACTAAGGAGTCTGCCAGAGAGAACAATTCAGGAGGAGTCCGGCATGAGCATGACCTATAACAAAACCACCACCATAGAGGTAGAGAGGCATTTCTCTTTATTTCACTAAAATGCCTGACAAACATTGGGACATAACCAGCATCACTCTTACTGTTCACAGAGTGTAACTCAACAGGGAAAGGAAGAGTTCGTCACACAAACAGAACAATGTGCAGCTTTCGAATCGTGAGAACTCCAGCGCTTCTTTTACTTCAGGAGATGGCAGCTTCTGGTGGGTGATGGCAGTGCTTTAAGGACATGGCAGCATCCAATGGATGCCAACTGGGGATGACAGTATTTTAGCAGAAGACAGGGATGGCTAACCAAAAAAGCAAAATCCAGCAGATGCTAGGCGGGTGACTGCTGGGGCTAGCCAGAGTCAGTGGAAAGCTGAGCAGATGTTAATAGAAGGCTATTTGAAATTCCCACTCTTCACTGGGGATTCTCCAGAATTGCATGTGGTGGTGGTGGGAAGAAGTGCTTAAGTCCTGTGTAAGGAGGTAATGGAAAAATCTAGCAAAACGTGGGTTACTACCACCAGTGATATTCTCTTTATGTCCCAGATAAGGCCAGGGAAAGTCCATAACATTTAGGAAGGTTTTATCTTTTCCAGTCTTCCAGTTATTCAATCAGTAGATGGAAGCTCCTGTACCCGAACCTTGCTTCTCTTATCTCCCATATTAAAATAATGCCCCCTTATTCATGTTTTTATTTTTGGTTTTAGTTACCCATGGTCAGTCATGGTCTGCAAATATTCAATGGGAAATTCCAGAAATAAACAACTCATACATTTTAAATTGGGTGCTCTTCTGAGAAGCATCATGTCCTCCCTGGACATGAATTGTCCCTTTATCTAATGTTTCTTCATGTAGTTAGTCACTTAGTAGCCATCTGGGTTATCAGATCAACTGTGGTGGTATCGCAGAGGTTGTGTTCAAGTAACTCTTATTTCACTTAATATTGGCTCAAAGGTGTAGATGTAGTGATGCTGGCAATTCAGATATGCCAAATAGAAGCCATGAAGAGCTTTCTTTAAGTGAAAAAGTGAAAGTTCTCGATTTGATAAGAAAAGAAAAAAATCATATGCTGAGGTTGCTACGATCAACATAAGGACAAATCTTGGAAGAAATTCGTGGCTTTGCTGTCACTCCTCATACTGCAAATGTTATGGCTGCAGCGCATGATTAGAGCTCAGTTAAGATGGGAAGGGTATTCAGTTTGTGTAAGTCATGAACTGAAACTTGTTCTGATTGATGTCAATTGGGTTGGGTACTATTGGAGGGTTCAGGCATTCAGTGTTGGTCTTGGAACGTATTGGGGATAAGGGGAACTACTGTATAGGTGTCAAAATGAAGGTGAATTAACAGATGAATGGATAAACAAAATGTAGTACAAATATATATATGTTAATATATATAAACACACAACATATATACACACATATGATGGAATATTATTCAGCCATAAAAATGTTGTGACATATGCTACAACATACATGAACCCTGGAACAGGCTAAGTGAAACAAGCCAGACAAATATTGTATGATTCCACTTAAATGAAATGAAATACCCAGAATAGGCAAATTCACAGAAACAGAAAGTAGAATGCCAGGAGATGGTAGGGGATGGGGAGGAGGGAATGGAGAGTTATTGCTTAGTGGGGTGGTGAACATTTTTGGAAATAAATAATGGTAACAGTTTCATAACACTGAGACTGTGTTAATGCCACTGAGTTGGACATTTAAAAATGGTTAAAATGACAAATTTTATATGATCTACATTGTATCACAATTTTTAAAAGGTAAACAAACAAAAGAAGAAACGGAGCCAGTTCCAGCCTAACTTAAGAAATAGAGAAGCAAGACATTGAGGACTTAATAAGGGGAAATCAGCCAGGCTCGGTGGCTCAGCCTGTAATCCCATGCCTTTGGGAGGCTGAGGTGAGGGATTGCCTGAGCCTGCGGGTTTGAGACCTGCCTGGGCAGCGAGACCTCATCTCTACAATAAATTTTAAAAAATCAGCTGGGTGTGGTAGCACATGCCTGTAATTCCAGCTACTTGAAAGGCTAAAGTGGAAGGATCTCCTGAGCCCAGCAGTTCAAGGCTGTGGTGGCAGGGAGTGGCCACTGCACTCCAGTTTGGGTGACAGAGTGAGATTCCAACTCAAAAAAAAAAAGAAAAGAAAAAAGAAAAAGAAAACTACAAAACTCAGCTCAAAAAATCAAAGATTACACAAACAAGTGGAAAAATATCCCATGCTCATGGATTGGAAGAATCAACATTGTGAAGATGTCCATCTTACCTAAGGCAATCTACAGATTCAATGTATACCTATCAAATTACCAGCAAAATTCTTCTCAGACCTAGAAAAAACAACACAGGAATTCATATGGAAACACAAACAACCAAGAATTGCCAGAACAATCCTCAGCAAAAAAACCAAAGCACTTGGTATCACATTACCAGATTTCAAACTTTACTATAAAGCTACAATCATCAAAACAGTTTGGTATTGGTATAGGAACAGGCATATAGACCAATGGAATAGAATTGAGATTCCAGAGGCATGACCTCAATTTCTTAACCAACTCATCTTCGACAAAGCCTCCACCACCTACCACTGGGGAGAGGAGAACCTATTCAGTAAATGGTGCTGGGAAAACTGGCTGACCACATGCAGAAGATTGAAACAGGACCCTTATCTATCCCCATACACAAAAATTAACTCCAAATAGATCAGGGACCTAAATATAAAATCTCAAATCATAAGAACCTTAGAAAATGAAGGATACACCCTCATAGAAATTGGAACTGGCATCCAATTCTGAACAAAACTCAAAACCCACAGGCCATAAGGGATAAGATAGACAAGTTGGACCTCATTAAACTGACAAGCTTCTGCAAAGCCAAAGAAACCATCAAGAGAGCAGGGAGATAGCCTACAGACTATCAACAAGGGGAAAAAGTATTTGCCAACTCCAGGTCTGACAAAGGCTTAACATCCTGGATCTACAAGGAACTCAAATGTGCTGAAAAGAAAAAAACAGACAACCCCATTATAGAGTGGGCAAAAGATATGAACAGACACTTCACAAAGGAAGACATCCGAGCAGCCAACAGACACATGAAGAAATGTTCAACCTCACTAATCATCAGGGAGATGCAAATCAAAACCACACTGAGATACCACCTAACTCCAGTCAGAATGGCAATTATCAACAACTCAAAAAATAACAGCTGCTAGAGAGGGTGTGGCGAAAAGGGAACACTTCTACACTGTTTGTGGGAGTGTAAACTAGTGCAACCTCTGTGGAAAGCAGTGTGGCGATTCCTAAAAACTCTAAACATCAACCTCCCATATGACCCTGCAATCCCCCTACTGGGAATATACCCTGAAGAACTCAAATCACTCTATTAAAAAGATACCTGCACACGAATGTTTATTGCAGCATTGTTCACAATAGCAAGAACCTGGAAGCAACCATGCTGTCCATCAAAAGAGGACTGGTTTTTAAAAATGTGGTACATATACATGATGGAATACTATGCAGCCATAAAAAAGAACAAAATCATGAATTTTGCAGCAACCTGGATGGAGCTAGAGTCTATAATACTAAGTGACCTCTCACAGAAACAAATATCTGAGTATCACATATTCTCACTCACATAGTGGACCTTGACCATCCAATGCACTACTATAAGAAAATGACTGACAGTGTTGGGAAACTATGGGGGGGGAGGGACTAATGGTAGTAAACATCTGTCTGGAGACGGGGAGACACCAATTATCAACAAGGGGGCCTGAATGAAGCATATTTGTATACCTAACCCTTAACGGTACCCCACAATATCAAAATAAAAAATATCGATTATAAAAAATAAAAATAAAAAATAAGAACTGAATAAAAATTTTGCAATTCAAAATTGCAAGACTGGAATGAAAAGTTCAGTAGTTAATCTCAACAAATACTAAAAAGACCACAGTAAATTATAAGTGAACCAGAATGGAGAATAAGAGAAATACTCAATTAGAAAAACAAAACAAAACAAAAACAGAAAATAGACTAAAACAACAACAACACGAACAAAAGAGCAGATAAGAATAAGAATCTCTGGGAATATAACAGAAGATCTGACATTCATATTATCAGAGTCTTGAAAGAGGAAAATAAAGAGGAAAGAGCTATAACATCACCCAGATAAATAGTGAGTGAACAACATTTAATTTTCTTTTCCAAATGATATAAACTTATCTATTTAAAAAGTTGAGTCATTCCCAAACAAGAGATACCCAATAAATATACTCCAAAACTATTATCAAACATCTCAAAATTAAAGATAAAAAAATTCTTGAAAGCAGACAGATAACAATGACACCATACTTATGAAGGGAAAGCAATTCAAATTACAGTGGGTCATCAAAAACTGGAGACCAGATCGAAGGAAACAATATTTGGAAAGCACAGATAGGAAAATAGTTGTCAATCTAGAATTCTGTAAGTAGAAAAATAACCCTAGGAATGAATGAGAAATCAAGGTATTTTTTAGATAAAAGAAAAGTAACAGAATTCACTACCAGTGTACTTACCCCCCAAAAATAGTTAAAGGAATATTCGAAACATAAAAGAAGGAACATTGGAACATTAAGAAGGCAGAATAAACGGCAGATATATAGTAAATAAAATATTGTATTATTTTATTCTTGAGTTTCATAAAATATTTTTATGATTGAAGCAAAAATTTCAACAGTGCAATGTGATACTAAATGTGTGTACAGGAGATATTTGTGGTGATTATATCATGAACAGATTATATAAAGGGATTTAAAGGTATATGCAATTTTTATACTTCACTTGATCTAGTAAAATGATGACACAAGGTGACTGTGGAAAGGGATACCAACTGATACACTCAAAGTAGTATAGACACATCAAAATGGAATTCTAAAAAATGCTCAAGTAACCTGCAGGAAAGTAGGAAAAAGAAAACAGAAATGTTAACTAAGAGAATAAAAGCTAAAATAAAATGGAAGATTTAAGACCAAACTTCAACAATTATATTAAACATAAATGATTTAAATATGCCAATTTATTTTTTCAAGATTGGCAGTATGAATTTATATACATACCCAAACATTATTCTATGTACAAAAAAAAAAAAACAAGTTAAAATTTAATAACAAAAGCAGGCAAAAGTTAAAAATGAAAAATATATTATGAAAGACTTAATAAAAATAAGTCAGGAGTAATACATAAATAAATAAATGAATTCAACAAAAAAATTGCAATTCTAAATGTGCATTCATCAAAAAACAGAATTACAAAATACATGAAAGAAAAAAACTGATAGAAGAGAAAATAGAAAAATCCAAAATTATAGTTGGAGAGCTTAACTCTTTTTAGAACAACTTTCTCTCTCTCTCTCTCTCTCTTTCTCTCTCTCTCTCTCTTTCTTTCTCTCTATATATCTCTCTCTATACATAGTATAGAATATATATATTGAATCAACAAAGAGAAGCAAACTATGATCAAGCAATATCTAATGGATTTATAAAACCCTTTACCCAACTGAAGCAGAATACACATTCTTTTAAAGAACTCATAAGATATATACAAAGATAGATCATATCTTAGATCAGAAAATGTATCTCAACATATGTTTAAAAACTGAAATAATTGAGTGTGTTCTCTTACCACAATAAAAATCAAATTAAAAGTCAATAATACAAAAAAATAGGAAAAACTCCAAACATTTGGAAACTATGTATATTTCTTAATAATCTGTGTGCTAATTGGAAGTCTCATGTAGATTACATTGAATTGAATAAAAATTAATATACATTCCACTAAAATTTTAGATACACAGACAAGACAGTGCCGAGAAGAAAACGACTGTACCAAATGCCTACAATAGAAATGTGGGAAAAAAATTAAATTAAAGATCTAAGCTCTGATCTCAATAAGAAGCAAAATAACCCAAAGTAAGCAAAAGGAATGAAATAATAAAGATAACGCAAGAAATCAATAAAATTTAAAGCAGGAAAAAAATACAGATAATCAATAAAACAAAGAGCTAGTTCTATGGAAAGGTCAATAAAATTGAAAAAAGACTAACAAAGAAAATAAGAGAGAAGATGATATCAGGATTTTTACCAAGGAATATCAGTCACTAACATCACTGTAGAAACAAAAATGATAAAAAGGAAATAATATGAATAACTCTATAAACATTACTTTGGCATCCTAGATAGAGTGGACCTATTCCTTAAAAAGAACAAACTACAACAACCCATCCAATATGATATATATAATTTCAATAGCTCTGTAACTTCTAAACAAATTTAATGTGTAATTTTCTTAAAAGCTTTGGTGGATTCACTGGAGAGTTGTACCAAATGCTTACAAAATAATCAAAACTAATTCTAAATAATTTTTCCTAAAAAATTAGAAGAGGAGCCGGGCTCGGTGGCTCAGCCTGTAATCCCACACCTTTGGGAGGCTGAGGTGAGTGGATTGCCTGAGCCCGCAGGTTCGAGACCCACCTGGGCAGCGAGACCTCATCTCTATAATAAATAAAAAAATCAGCCAGGCGTGGTAGAGCACGCCTGTAATTCTGGCTACTCGGAAGACTGAGGCGGAAGGATCGCCGGAGCCTAGCAGTTCGAGGCTGCGGTGGCCTGGAGCAGCCACTGCACTGCAGTCTGGGCGACAGAGTGAGACACCAACTCAAAAAAATAAAATAAAATAAAATTAGAAGAGGAACACTTTCTAGTTTATTTCATGAAACTTATATTACATTGATAATGAAACCAGACAAAGATAGAACACACACACCAAAAGAAACACCACTGAGTAATAGCCTCATGAAATATAGGACAAACTCCTTGTCAAAATATTAGAAAATAAAGCTAAGCTATATACAAATAGACCGATGAAGCATGACCAATTAGGGTTTATTACATATCTGATTCAATATTTAATAATTAATCATATAATGTAGAAAAAATGATGTGACCATATCAATTGGTACAGAAATGGCACTTGACAAGTTCAAATACATTCGTGATTAAAAAAACTCCCAGAAACATAGAAAAAAATCATTTAACTTAATATAAAGTTTCTATAAAACATTACAATATAAAGTTAACATTATACTTAATGCTTAAAAAAATCCATGTGCTTTTTCACCCCAAAATAAAGAAAAAGGCACTCTTATTCAACACAGTGCTAGAAATTTCAAATAGCAAAAAACAAAAACAAAAAAACAATCAATACACATAAGAATTGGAGGGAAAAAATTAAAGTTACATAATGACATAATTGCCTGGATAAAAAGTACTAAGGATTTTACAAATAAACTCTTGAAAATAACAAGTGAATTCATCAAGGTGACAGGATGCAAATAACCATAAAATTTAATTATTTCATATGCTAGTAATGAGTGTGATGGCACTGAAATTAAAAATACAATACCATTTATTATCACTTAAAACAATAAAATACTTATGTGTAGTTTATCAAAACACGTAGAGGATTTGTATGTTGAAAATGACGTTGTGCAAATGAAGGAATTAAAGCCGTAACTAAATGGAGGAACATAACATGCTCATAAGGTGAAAAGATTCCCAAAGTGATGATGACGGTGTTAGTTCTCCTCATTGATAATACAAGTTTATTTCAATTTCTGTCAGGAACTCCAGAAGTATTTTTCATGAGAATAATAAAGGTTATTCTAAAACTTCTTTGTTAAAAAAAAATTAGCATAATATTATTTTTAAAAAGAAGACAGTGGAGAAAATAGTTTACTTAATTTCAAGACACAATAAAGTAATAGCATTCATGTCTGTGTGGTCTTGACAGAGAGCTACATAAATTAATAGGAAAGAATAGAAAATCCAGGACTAAACCCATACAAATTTGTCCAAATGATTTTTGACAAACGCAAACAAAAAAATGGAAAGAAAATCCAGGACTAAACCCATACAAATTTGTCCAAATGATTTTTGACAAAAAAATGGAAAGTTTAATCAATAGTGCTTAAGCAATGAGAAAATCATGGGGGCCCAGAAGGTTGGGGGAGGAGGGAAACTTCAGTCTAAGTCTAACATCCTTTACAAAAAGTAACTCGACATGGGTCCTAAATTTCAAACCAGAATGTGAACCTATACAACCTTTAACAAAACACATAGGAAAAATTATTTGGTCAGTAGGACTAGGTAAATGCTTGTTGAATTAACACCAAAAATATGATTCAACAGAGCAACATGTTAATACATCGAACATTTTTGTAATTTTCAAAACATTACTCTGAGAAAAGCCTTATCAAGAGAATTGAATGAAGACAGACTACAAGACAAAAGAAAAAAGTGTGAGAATACATTTCACTAAAGAGGCTACATAGGTGGCAAATAAACTCATGAAATCATGTAAATCATCATAAGCCATTTGAGAAATACAAATTAAAACCACAATGAGTTACCGTTACACACCTGTCAGAACAGTTAAAATTAATTCTAATGACAACACAAAGTGCTGGTAAGGATGCAGAGCAAATAAATTACATAGTGAATGTTGCTTGTTGGTATAAAGTAGTAGAGCAATTCTTGAAAACTGTTTTGCCATTAAAAACAAGCAAATAAAACTAACTAAACATGCAAATATCATATCACTATGAATTTGTACTCCAGGACACTTATTCCAGACAAACAAAAACATGTTCACACAAAAACCTCTGCACAAAAGTTTACAGCTTCTTGACTCATTATGGCCCCAAACCGGGAACAATTCAAATGTCTTTCAATGACTGAACGTTTAAAAACGAACTAAAACTGGTTATATCCATGCTATAGTATAGTATGGGTATGGAGCAATTAAAATAAATGGACTACAGACACATTGAAAAGCTGCATGAGCCGGGCTCGGTGGCTCAGCCTGTAATCCCGCGCCTTTGGGAGGCTGAGGTGAGTGGATTGCCTGAGCCCGCGGGTTCAAGACCCGCCTGGGCAGGCGAGACCTCATCTCTACAATAAATCAAAAAATCAGCCGGGCGTGGTAGCGCATGCCTGTAATTCCAGCTACTCGGAAGGCTGAGGCGGAAGGATTGCCGGAGCCCAGCAGGCGAGGCTGTGGTGGCTGGGAGAGGCCACTGCACTCCAGTCTGGGCAATCGAATGAGACTCAAACTCAAAAAAAAAAGAAAAGAAAAGAAAAGAAAAGCTGCATGAATCACCAGATAATTATATTGCATATTTAAAGTCAGTCCCCAAAGTGTACACACTGCTGTTTTAGTCCATTTGGGGCTTCTGTAATAAAATAATTGAGACACGGTAACTGATAATGAACAGAAATCTATTAGTTCACATTCTGGAAGCTGTAAAGCCAAGATGAAGCTGCTAGCATCTGGTGAGGGCCTTCTTGTTGCGTAGTCACATGGCAGATGGGGAGAGGGAGAGAGAGAAAGAGGGGACTGAACTCACCCTTCCATATAGCCTCGAATCCCACTCATGAGGATGGAACCCTTGTGGCCTAATCTCTTTAAAACCTCACCTCCTCACACTTCCATAACGACAACTAAATTTCCAAATGAGTTTTGGAGAGGACAAACATTCAAATCATGGCAATTATATGGCTTCTTTAAATGACAATATTGCCAGGCGTAGTGGCTCAAGTCTGTAATCCCAGCACTTGGAGAGGCGGAGGAGAGAGGATTGCCTGAGTTCAGCAGTTTGAGACCAGCTTGGGCAACATAACAAGAACTCGTCTCTACAATAAATCAAAAAATTAGCCGGGCATGGTGGTACATGCCTGTGGTTCCGGCTACTTGGAAGACTGAGGTGGAAGGATCACTTGAGCCCAGTAGGTCAAGGTTGCGGTGGCCATAAGCATGCATTGCACTCCAGTCTCGGCAACAGAGTGAGACTGCAAATCAAAAAAGAAAGAAAGAAAGAAAGAAAACGAATGACAAGATTATGGAGGTGGAAAGCAGACTGGTGATTTCTGGGGGGTCAGGAAGAGATGGGGACAAGAAGGATGGCTCTAAAAGAACAGTGCAAGGGATTCTTGCAGTGATGTGAATATCGGTATCTTGACTAATTTAATGTCAGTATCCTGATTGTGAGGTTATACGTATACTTTCAAGTTGTTACCATTGGTGGAAATTGAATAAGTACACTGAATCTCTGCAGTGTTTCTTAAAATTGGAAATCTATATTTATCTCAAAATAAAATATTTGTTTAAAATTTATGTGACATAAGCAGAAAACTGTTAGCACTGAGGTCATATTTGATGACATTATAGTTGTGAACGTCTGTAGGTATGGTGATTTATATTGTTTCTGTTTGTGACTCTATTATTTAGAGACGTATACTGGAAAATTGATGCATACGTGACATCTCAGACTGTAAAATCTAACATCTGGGAAGACAAAGTGCGGGAAGTGAAGGAGGGTAAAGTTTGACCATAGGCTATGAGTTGTTGCCAATGGATAACTAAAACAGAGACATCCATGCTCTCTAATTTGTGTGTGTTTGACATCTTCCCACAGTAAAAAAAAAAAAAAAAAAAAGAATATGTAAACAAATATTGTAGAGAAATAAATGAATGCATGTTATCAAATAGAGACACTGAGTTCTAAGTTAAGTGGGATTTATGGACTAGGTATCACTTATCAATTAAGGAGTCAACAACTACTATGTTTATAAGCAAAGAAAACTCTAAACTTCAGTTAGAGGTTAACGTAAATAAAGGTATACATTTTTCCCATCCAACTCCACCTCATTTTCGGAACCCCTGCTTCACTAGAGAAAAATTTAGCAAGTTTTAACCGAAGTTTAGAATAAGAGTAAGAAGTGAAAAAAAAAAATTAGTGATGATCAATGTTCAGGAGATACTAAAGTTCAAGTTAATGCCACTCCTGAGACAAGGGAGAGTTTGAGAAAATAGGAGAGTGGGATGACTGGGAAATATGTCTATAGCATGGTGATATAAAAAGGTAGACAATAAATGGCAAAAGTATTTAATATATGTGATATGTTCAATAGAGGAAAAGAAATTCAGAGAAGAATCCAAGAGAAATCTTTGGAAAATAGTGTCTAATTTAGTCAAAGGACAACATGACGAAAAGTAATATGGTCTACCTAGTTTTTTCAACATTAATATCACCAATTAATAAGACAGACTAACTAATAAGGTGACATTTTGTATAACATGCTGCTTATACCTGTGGTATTCAGAATTCTAAAGCTGAATTCTGCAATTCCCATCTCCTGGGTATTCAATCAAATGCTAATCTAGGTACTACTGTGAAGGGGCTTTGCAGATGTAATTAAGGTTGCTAATAAGATGACCTTAAAATAAAGAGATTATCTGGGATTAGCCACATGGTCCCAATCTATTCACATAAGCCCTTAATAAGCAAAGGCATTTCTCCAGCTGGAGTCGGAGAAATGTGGAAAATAGGAAAGCAGAGTTGAGTCAGAAGGGGAGCATCAAGAGACCTGAGGCACGAGAAGGATTCAAACTATCATTGCTAGCTTGAAGATTGAACAAGGAGGCCATGACCTAAAAAAAAAAAAAAAATGGGTAGACTCTAGAAGCTTAGAACAACCCCTGGCCAACAACATCAACCTCAGTCCTACAATCATATAGAACTGAAATCTGCTGACAACCTGAATGATCTTGGAAGTGTAGTCTCCCCTGTAAGGATCCAGAAGAACATGGACAACTATTGACAGTGTTGATTTTGGCTCTGTAAAACCAGAGTCACAGTGTGCCTAGACATTTAGCCCACGACATTATAAGAAATCAATGGGCAAACACAAGCAGGATCTTCCATACTTTTGTGCGAGGTGACCACAAACAAACCTTGGTGTCAGTCACTGAAACTTGCACACAATGCTCATAGTTTCTGGAGCTGTGAAAAGGAGATAGTAGACTTGTCAGAGTAGACTTTGCTTGACAGTTCACTAGTAGCCCTGTAATCCAGAGTAGCAATGCAGGATAGGCACTAGCTGGGGCTGTTAGCCTCAACCCTTTCCTTCCAGTTTACTAAACATTTGATTCACTACCAGTCAAATCACGAACTTGTGCAAAATGTCTCAATTTTGAATTGATGTAGGATAGTGAGTGCTTTAAACAAAACAAAACCGTACTATTATCTAAATCTTTCCTGCAGTTCTTCAGACTTAAATTTATTTTGGTCCTACAGTGTTTCCAGGTGCCTTGAAAACTATTATTTAATTTGTATTAGTCTTGCTTCACCAAAACAAACAAATAAAAGATTGTTAATACAAAACCTTTAAGGTTTTTTAGTCATATTTTTAAGTATGTATTTATTATAATAATATTTTATGTGTGTGTTTATGTATATACCAAATCACAATGCAAAATATATTTCTTGCTGTGATTTCAGCCAAAATAGTGAAACTGATACTTAGAGTTACCATGCTCATTTTCCCCATAAGTTTTGGTTAATAGAAGGTCATTTTATTCTTTGACAATAAAATAAAATCTCTTCCAGTTACTGTTAATTAGAAAATGTAGTTGTCTAGCATGAAACTTTTTTTGAAAACTTTGTCTTGCATGTCTAAAGGCTATGTCTTCAAATAAAATAGTAATATCAACATTTTGATAGACAGTCATATTTTATGGTGGCCAGAATCTATTTTATTTACCATTTCAATTTTACCGTGTACTTTTTTCCTACCTGTAGGATGAATATTAAATGCTATTTTGAAACTTAGAAATTAATTGAAAATAGGAAGTTACATTTTTATTTGATCTGCTTGTTATGTAGATCAGAGGTTAGCTACACAGTATAAAGGTATTTATTTATAAATGCATTATTTCATTTGCATTAAGATTTCTGTTACAAATTGGACAAAGTTGACAAAATGATGCATAAGTATAAATGACTTTCCTTTGTATTGAATTATTTTAATAAATTGATCCATGTGAAGTGTGATTAACATTGAACAATAAAAAATCCAACAAAACAGAAAGTCATATGAAAATCATATGAATAATAAAATAAACATGCAATGATAAAACATAGTTAGATGCTCTTTACTATGATGGATTGAAGAGATAGATTTCCATAATTGTGTTCTTTATGCCAGTGTAATATTTCTTGTGTATATGTACAATATTTTTTTAATCCAGTCCAGTTTCCATTGGCAACATTTTTGGTGTCATGTTTTTGCTATTGTGAATAGTACTGCAATAAACGTGTGCAAGTTTCTTTTTTGTAGAGTGATTTAAATTCCTCTGGAAGGGAGACTGCTGGGTCATATGGAAGGTCAATTTCTAGTTCTTTTAGGAATCACTACACTGTTTTTCATAGTTTGAACTAGAATGTATTCCCTCCAGCAGTGTAGAAGCATTCCCTTTTCTCTGCATCCTTGCCAGCATCTGTTGTTTTTTGTTTTATTAATGATGGCCATTCTTACTGGAGTTAGGTGGTATCTCAATGTGGTTTTCATTTTCATTTCTCTGATGATTAGTGAGGATGAGTATTTTTTTCACATCTGTCAGCTGTTCTTATGTCTTTCTTTGAGAAGTGCCTATTCATGTCTTTTGCCTACTTTTTAATGGAGCTGTTTTTGTTTTTTGTTTTTTTCCTTTTGGCATATTTGAGTTCCTTGTAGATCCTGGATGTTAGGCCTTTGTCAAATATACAGTTGGCAAATATTTCCCCATTCTGTGGGCTGTCTCCCAGCTCTCTTGATGGTTTTTTTTTTTTTTTTGCTTTGCAGAAGCGTTCAGTTTGAGGAAATCCCACTTGTCTATCTTATCTCGTAAGGCATGGGTTTTTGGGTTTTGATCAGGAATTGGTTGCCTATCCCGATTTCCATAAAGATGTCTCCTGTGTTTTCTAAGATTCTGAGTGTTTGAGGTTTTACATTTAGGTCTTTGATCCATTTGGAGTTGATTTTTGTGAACGGTAGTAGGTGGGGTCCTGTTTCATTCTTCTGCATGTGGTCAGCCAGTTTTCCCTGCACCATTTACTGAATAGCATCTCCTCTCCCCAGTGGTTGTTGGTGGAGGCTTTGTTGAAGATGTGTTGGTTGAGAAATTAGGTTTTGCTTCTGGAATCTCTATCCTGTTCCACTGGTCTATATGTCTGTTCTTGTACTCACACCAGGTTGTTTCAATTATTGTAACCTTATAATAAAGTTTAAATCTAGAAGTGTGATACCTCTCACTTTGTTTCTTTTGCTAAGGATTGTTTTAACTATTCATGGTCATTTATGCTTCCATATACATTTCTGTATTGTTGTTTCCAGGTCTGAGAAAAATTATGCTAGTAAATTGATGAGTATAGTGTTGAATTTTTAGATTCCTTTGGTAGGATGGACATCTTAACAATGTTGATTCATCCAATACATGAACATGGAATATTTTTCCATTTGTTTGTATCATTTTTGACTTCTTTGAGCAGTGTTTTGTTTTCTTCATTGTAAAGGTCTTTCACCTCTCTGGTTAGAAAGATGCCAAGGTATTTATTTTATTTTTTTTGTGTGTGTGGCTATTGTGAATGGGATAGCACTTTTTATTTGGTTCTTTGTTTTTGGTTGGTGTATAAGAATGTGATTGTCTTTTGTATGTTTGTTTTGCATCCTGAGACTTACCAAAGTCCTTTATCAGTGAAAGGAGATTTTTGACAGATTCTCTTGGATTTTGAAGGTATCGGATCATACCTTAACAAAAAGCAATAAGTTGACTTCTTCTGTTCGGATACCCCAATTTCCTTCTCTTGTCTGTTTGTTCTAGCAGGGATTCCAACACTACGTTGAACAGGAGGGGTGAGAGTGGGCAACCTTATCTTGTTCCAGTTTTCAGGGGAAATGATTCTGATTTCTGTCCATTTAGCAATATGTTGGCTGTGGGTTTATCATAGATGGCTCTTACTATTTTGAGATATGTTCCCTCTATGCCTAGGCATTCAGGGTTTTCTATCAAGAAGGGATACTGGATTTTATCAAAAGCTTTTTCTGCATCTCATGATATAATCATGTGATTCTTGTTTTTACATCTCTAGATGCATTTAACTACACTTATGGCCTTGCAAATGTTGAACCAACCCTGAATTCTAGGGATGAAGCCCATTTAGTCATGGTGGATGATTTTTGAGATATATTATTGGATCCAATTTGCTAGAATCTTGTTGAGTATTTTTACATCTATATTCATCCAAGATCTTGGCCTGTAGTTCTCTTCCTTAGTTGTATCTAAAAATATGGAACGCTTCACGAATGTGTGTGTCATCTTTGTGCAGTGGCCATGCTAATCTTCTCTGTATTGTTCCAATTTTAGTACAAATACTGCCAAAGTGAGCCCAGTTTTATTCTTTATTGATACCTTTGATTCAAGCATTGTGCTTCTGGGCTATCAGTAGACTAGAGTACTTAGCCCTGGGTATTCCAATCAGCATTAGTTTATTATGAAGTGAATTTTATACGTCAAGACCATTACCTTGTTTTAAAGACTACAAATTAATGGAAAAGTATGGCTTTCTAAATTGCTAGGGGATTGTTTCATAAAATTTTGTCTCAGTTTTATGAGTGTGAGTGTATTTACATATATACCATATCACAATGCAAAATATATTTTTACATGATTTCAAACAAAATATTGAAATATGATATTCTGTATTTATCAAGCTGATTTCTCCCATATGTATTGAAGAGTAGAAGGTCATTTTTTTTTCTTTGACAGTAAAAGAAAAGCTGGAAAAAAATTTAATAAAAGAAGAAAGGAGATTGAAATTCGTGTTTTGTAGCCTTGATCAAGAAGAGCATTGAAGTGAAAAGTAACATCAGTTAATCTGAAATCTTCTTTTTAAAATATGGGCTCATGTCTATAATCTCAGCACTTTGGGACTTTGGGAGGCCAAGGTGAGAGATTCATTTGAGGACAAGATTTCAAGATCAGCCTGGGCATCACAGTGAGACCCTGTATCTATAAAAAATAAAATAAATGTAGGCAATACATTTTTATCTGAAAACTAATTTCACTGCATCCCAAAGTTTTGGTATGTTGTATTTTTGTTTTATTTTACCTCTAAGTATTTGACAATTTCCCTTCAGATTTGTTTTCCTTAAATAATTTTCAATAGATTATTTAAGAATGTGTTGTTTAATATTCATGTATTTGTGAATTTTACAGTTTTCTTTCTGTGTTCCTTTCTAGTTACGTTCCATTTTAGTTAATAATACATTTTTTATTTCAATATTTTTGTATTCATTAAGACTTGTTTTGTGGCTTTATACATATTCTATTCTGAAGAATATTCCAAGAGCACTTGGGAAGAATGGGCATTCTGTTGCTGGATGGAATGATACATATACATACATACATGCACACACACACATACACACACACATACACACACACACATGTATGTGTTTAAACATAAAGGAAAGGAGTAAATAGTATTTAGTGTGTGTATACATAAAGGAAAGGAGTGATTGAAAGTCATCTATTTCCCTATTGTTTATTGTGGAAATAGTCTAGCCATTATTGAAACTGACATACTTATGCGTTTAACCATTATTGTAGAACTGCAAATTTCTCCCTTTGATTTTCTCAATCTTTGCTTAATATAATTTTGTGTCTCTGTTGTTTAATGTACACATGCTTATAATTGTTATATAATCTTTAAAAATTGGCTTTTTAATCAACATAAGTATTTTTGTTACACGTAACAGTTAAAACCTAGCTTCTCTGATGTTAGTATGGCCACTCAGTTCTCTTTTTGTTACTATTTGCATGGAATTTTCATTTTCATTCTCATGTTGCCAATTTATTTGTATCTTTAAATCTAAAATGACTCTTATGTAGATAGCATATGGTAAGGTTATTTTGTTTTTTATTTTATCCTGCAAATTTGTGCCTTCTGAAGGGAGGATTTAATTAATTTACATGCAAAAGTAGATACTAATAAGGAAGAACTTAATTTAGACAGTTTGCTATTTTTTTATGTCTTAAAACTTTACTCCTCATTACCTCTATTACTGCCTTTTTGTGTGTATAATTGATTTTTGTAGTGTTGTTTTTTTATTCCAGTTCCATTTCTTTCTGCTTATATTTTTCATCCTGAAGAGTTAAAATATGATTGTAGTTTACGTAACATTTGCTAACTTTACATTGTTTGGACAGTTACTTAAATTAATTGAGAAACAAAAGTCCAATTGTTGTGAGGAATACATAAGAAAATATCTGTTAAGTGTGTCTTGTAGTGTCTGGTATATAATAGGTGTTCAATTAATGTTTGTGGTAATTGATTTTGGTTGCCAACTTGACTGAATTAAGAGATACACAAATAGCTGGAGAAGCATTATTTATCCTCAGCCATTGCATTCATTACTTAAAGTGCTTCAGTAGACAAGGAGCCCAATTCTCTGTACTGGAGGAAACCCAGATGATTTGGCATTTGATTAGAAAGATTGAGTTGTCCCAGATATTTTTGTGAAGATACTTCCAGAAAAGATTGGCGCTTGAGCCAGCAGACTGAGTGGGGAGACACAGTGTCAACATAACTGGGTATCATGCAATTTGCTGGGGATCCCAGCAAAACAAAAAGGCATAGAAAAAGCATGCTTTCGTTCATTTCTTCTCGAACCATGGACTTTCTGCCCTTGGACATCAGAACTTCCAGGTTCTCTTGTTTTTAGACTCTGGGACTCTCAACAGTACACCCCTCAGCTCTCAGTTCTTCAGCCTAGGATTAAGAAATAAATTAGGGTGCACCATCGGCTTTCTTGATTTTGAAGCCTTCAACTTGTACTGAGCCACGTTGCCTACTTCTTTGACTCTTTTCCTTGTAGATGATCTATTATGGGACTTTTCAGCCTCTATAACTGAGAGAACCAATTCTCTGAGGAACTTCTCCTATCTGTATATATTCTATCACTTCTGTTTCTCTGGAGCGCACTGGCTAAGTCAATGTTCTCCTTTCACTAATCCATCTATAATAAATTACAATAAAATAAGACCAAATATACAAAGAAATTATATATATATATATCTCCTCTTTAATTTAGAGACTTTTTAAATCAGATTGCTTTATAAAGCAAGTATTGATAATCTTCCTGATTGATTTCTGGACTTATTTCCTCTTAGCAAAATACATAAATAGGAGATAAAAAGAAAAGAAGAAAGAAAGAAAAGAGAGAGTGAGGGAGAGAAGGAAGGAAGGAAGAGAAAGACACCGAGAGAGAGAGAGAGAGAGAGAGAGAGAGAGAGAGAGAGAGAGAGAGAGAGAGATAAAGGAAAGGGGGGGAAAAGGAAGGGAGGAAGAAAGAAAAGTTTAAAAGTTATTTAAATCTTATTATTCCAGTGTTGTAAGTCTTGAAGTCAGAGACCATGACATATGTCTACTTACATTTAATATGGCAAATATGCTTAACAAACATCTGCCAAATGAATGAAGAAATAGTCCAAGTTCGTCTAAAAGTAATATTTTAATGGAATTTTTTGAATGGTACACATTAAAGTAAGCATAATTAATATTTGATCACCTAGACCTTTATAGCTTATATGCATTAATATGCTGATCGTTGACGTCCACGATGACTCAATCAATAAAAATACTCCTCTTTTAAATAATCATAAGAAAATCCATCTTTCAGTGTAATATTAGAGAGATTTTTTTTATGGGGTTGCATACCCTGGTAGTACATATTATTAATCTTAGAGAGAGGTTATGTAAAGAGAAGATTCTATTTCCTAGTGTGTGAGTGACTGAGCACTGACAACCCACAAAGCATAGTATAAGTCCTTCAGTTATTATTTGTTGTTGATGAAATAACAGAGTACCAGGCAACACTGTAAAGGGATTGTTAATGACCTTTCTACTCCTCCTGGGAAACTCGGTCTCCTCTGAGGCATCCAATACCTTTATTTATCTTCCAAATTAAATAAAACGACTCAGACTGCTTGTCTAATAATTTAGTTAGTACTTCTTAATAATCAATTGTGTTCACAAATGCTGGTTTCATCTCAAAGTCACTGAAAGATGGTACAGAAAGTTAAACTATCCAAATTCATCTCTTGCTGTCAGTCTACTCCTTAAGAAAGATACAGATTATTCTTTCATTATAAGACTCTTGGGAACTCAAATGAAGAAAAGAAAGGTTTAGGAACAGAAGAAACCTACAGCGGTCAGAGAATATTATAAACTTCTTAACTAAAAATGAACAGAGCACACTTAATGATAAGAAGGAAAGCTGTTATGTCAAGCACTTTGCGTTTGAATTTCAGCTCCAAGCATTTGGGCCAGTTATTTAATCAATTTATCAAATAAAGGAAATAAAAGTATATAATTTACAAGAATAGTGTGTATATTGAGGTGATGTCCCTAAAAGACTTGGCACAGTGGCTGCCACAGAGTTGGTATATTAGTATATATATAGTCATAGCCCTACTTATCAATCTGTAATTCCCATCGGGAACACCGTGCATTGGTTCATGTGAATGTTTGCCTTCCATTTACATGTTAGAGAGGGATGTCCCTCTTTCTCTCTTATCATATCTCTAAGAGCAACTCTATGGAAAACATAATCAAGATATACATAGTATTTTTAAGTTAAGCAATTTAGATCTCTGGATGTGCCCATTCTAAGAGCTTCTTCTCCATTTAGAAGACTCATACACTTTGGATTTTGTTTAAAAATCACATTTCTCTTAGCTAACAATAAGCTACGTTTGGCATCACATATACACAAACTTTATTAAACAACAAAAATCTTATATTTGTGATAGACTAGAAAGTTAAATAAACTACTCTTAGGAGGAGAGAATAATGTTAACTCAAGCTAGGATGTTCAGAAGAGTTAAACTGTGGCTAGTAATGGTTTCATGGAGACAACAAGCATAAGCCTGTTTATTTTAAAAAGATTTGTTAATAAACCAGGACTGTGCCAAATACCCAGAATACATGGTCTTCTTATGTATAAAGTTAAGAAGCATAGGCTTAGGCAAGGTTTACATTTCTCAGCTTTATCACTTGATTAAGTCATGTCAAATTTCTTATCAGTGAAAGAAAAGAGGGATGCCTGACTTTGAAATGCCTAAGAGCCCTCCTAGCTGCCACTCTATGACAGGAAGCTGTGTGTGCCTACTGATGGAAGAAGACTCACAACGTAAATTGTTGGTAACAGATACCATATAAGAGGTCCATCGTTCTTGCCCTAAAAACATCAATTGGAATAAAAAAGAAAATGAATGGGGATGAAGATGAGGATGAATGCGAGGGGTCTTAGTAAAGCTGCTGGTACAGCAGCCAGTGGGGAAGAAGCTCTGTGAGAGCAGTTGGAAGCTTTCCCACTCCTGCGGAAATTGCCAGTGGCATCGGGAGTCAGGTGAGAGGACCACAGAGGGAAGGGATGCCCAACAAGACCCTCTTGTCTTTTCATGTCTTGCTTTCCAATTAATTACCAAAAATCCTCCTTCTGTCATGTTGGAGGGAGGTATGTGTGAGCAGATGGAGAGGCGGGGTCTTGATATCTATAGTCTTACTATAGTAATGTTTTCCATTTGCCAGTTGGGGCTTACCGGTTGAAGCTAAGCTTCTGAAGCAGAGGAAGTTAATTGCAGATCTATCTATCTATCTATCTATCTATCTATCTATCTATCTATCTATCTATAGATAGATATGTGTGTGTGTGTGTACATGGATATATATGTATATATATGTATATTTATGTATATATGTGTATATATATATAGTTTGATATATCTGTATGTTGTATACATGTTAAGTAATTTTATTCTTTATGTGTCAAATTTCGTATTTTCTGAGAGAGACATTATGAATAGTTACGCTAGTCATGACTCCTCACATTTAATTTTTTGTTTTTAATCCTCAAAGCACTGATCAAAATTGTTATTAAATATGTATTTAGTGTTTGTCCGCCCCCCATGGACTACAAGCTCTGTCAAGTTAGGCACTATATCTGCTGTCTGCTCAAAGCACCTAGTAAGCACTCTACAAATATTGATCGGATTAATAAATAAAATCAATGTCCATCAGTCCAATAAATGAGCAACTGGTGTAAATTAGCAAGGTGTTAGGGCATAAATAGAATTCTAATAACATTTGAAATATAGGCTGCTCCATGAGATGGAGGGTATACATCCAAAGAAAATCCTGGCTGAAGTTTTGTAGTTAGTTAATTAAGGAACAAGGATTGGGAAGGGAACAAAAGTTTAAAAAATTGGATTTCAATTGATTATTTATTTATTTATTTATTTATTTTCTTATATATTTTTTTAGAGACAGAGAGAGAGAGACAGAGACTGAGAGAGAGAGAGAGAGAGAGAGAGAGAGAGAGACAGACAGAGAGAGAGAGAGAGACAGAGACAGACAGAGAGACAGAGACAGAGAAAGACCGAGAGAGAGAGAGACAGAGACAGAGAGAGACACAGAGAGACAGACAGAGAGAGAGAGAGACAGAGAGAGAGAGAGAGACCGAGAGAGAGAGAGACACAGAGAGACAGAGACAGAGAGAGAGACAGAGAGAGAGAGAGAGAGACACCGAGAGAGAGAGACAGACAGAGACAGAGAGAGACACAGAGAGACAGAGAGAGAGAGAGACAGAGAGAGACACAGAGAGACTCAATTGATTATTAACAACTACAAAAAGTAATTTGCCATTATAAAATATTGTGTAAAGTCAGAGATTGTGGAATGCAATCCCCGCAACAAGGCTGTAAACATTTGTACTTTAAAAGTATTATTTATGTACCTAGTCCTCACATGTGCCCCAGAGATTTATAATAAACTAAAGTAAAAATAAATAAACAAAAAATAAAAGCTTTGAGCTTGCTTACTGGCAGGTTATTTCACTGTGATGGACAAATGTTATAATTCAATCCTCTAAAACTTTCAAAAATGGTAGGAAACAAAGTGGAAATAGGTTCTTGGTAATAAGTGAAATAATTAAGGAACCAAACAGAGTGAAATAATATAGAGACCGGCAACACTTTTATTTGGGGGTGAGAATAGAATCCACGTTCCTAGGGAAAAAGGCAGAAACAGATAGGTCAAGAATGCAGATGCAGTCCGTGGACTAATGTTTGTTATTATCACTTACAAGCCAACAATTAGCAACATAAAATATTATATATTGTTTCATGAAAACTTGAAAAACAGTCGAGAAATGAAAACAACAAGGGGTCATTAAGGGTCTCCTAACTTTGCTATCGGAAGTAGGTGGTGGTAAAAAGATGGAGATAATGAAAACAGATTACTCTTTCATGGTGACTGGAAAAGAGATGCCCTGGCAATTAAACAAGATCAGAGAAAACAGTCTGCGAGTCCTTATTTGAATTACATTTGTGTGAAGGCCCAGAAGTATGTTCTGGTGGAGGGGAAGATGAATAACTCTGTTGCACCGTGGCACTTGGTTTCACACATGAAAAATGGACAACCGCACTAGAAGCAGAATTTATAACACCAAAATCTGCTGTGAGACAATTAAATAAATGTCTTCTTTGGACATGTCCAGATTACATTTTGATTATGTGTATTTTGAGATTGGCTTCTTTCATACTAGGTAGTTCATTACAGTTGAGAATGTATTCATATAGAAATTCTGAAAATAAAAACAGGGTGAGGGAAGCCCCGATGATGTGTTTGAGTCCTCCAAAGAACAGGAATTCAATATTTGAGCCATGTATTTTGAGAGAAGGAAATATACATGAAAGATAAAGGAGATGGGAAGGAGAGAGAGGAGACTACAGTCTGCTCTGCAGTTCTAACACCCGCAAAGAGAGACAGGGACGGATATAGAATTGGGCCAACAGAGACTCAGTCTGCCCTGCAGCTCTGACAGCCTCAGTCAGAATAAGGGGGAACAGGGATGACATGAAACTAAGGAGACTTCTATGCTCATCATGGCCTGAGAGATACCTGGGCAAAGTCATGATTCAGCAGAAAAGTTTTGGCAGTTCCTTTCACAGTCTGTATGTGTTGCTATAACAAAAATATCATATTCTGGGAGGTTTATAAAGAATAGAAATGTATTGCTCACAGTGGCAGAGGCTGGAAAATCCAAGGTCAAGTTACCAACAGATTCAGCATTTGGTAAGGGTCCTTTTCAGGTTCATAGGCAGTGCCTTCTAGCTTTGCTTACACATGATGGAACAGGCAAACGAGCTTCCTCGATGCTCTGTTGTGAGTGCACTAATTCCACTGGGAATATTCATGACTCAATCACTTTCCCAAAGGCTACACCTGTTAATACTATCATATTGGAGAATAGGTGTCAACATGGGGAAATTCAAACATTCAAGCCAGAACAATTCTTAAGGTGCAGAAAAATGGATTCTTCCCCTGAATGGAGAGAGGAGAAGCTGTCTTCCATGGCTGGCACCAAACCAGGGCAATAGACTCTCTACCACTAACCTTCATAACATATGACCAGGTCCTCGTAGGGTTTATCGTGAAATGCCGCATTCTGCAATTCCAAACAAGCTGCATCATTCAGGCATCAAGCCCTGCAAATAAGTGAGACACATTGGTGCTTACTGATCAACTGAAAACATCATTACTGAGTTGAAAGGAACGCCACAGACTGTTTTGTGACACCACTGATGACCTCCATCTGAGTATCCCCATGGTTTTTTGTCTTCAGTGCTTTTTAAAAAAACTATAATTTCTGTGGCATTTTTAACCATTGCCTCAATGATCTGGTTTGAAATCCCAGGAGGACGCTAGTTCTGTGTGATATTAACATTCAATTCTGGAAAAGAGAAACAAGAACTGAAACAGAAAAGCATGAAAGATTTTTTTTCTTTATTTTATTGTAAAGATGTGGGGTGTAAATCAGGATTAGGTACATAAGCAGTCGGCGTGCAGGTGAAGTTTGGGCCTCCAACTCGTCGCTTTAAAGAGATTTAAATTGTGTTGGCCAGGCATGGTGGCTCACATCTGTAATCCCAGCAGTTTGAGAAGCCAAGACAAGAGGATAGCTTGAGCCCAGGAGGTGGAGGCGGTGGTGAACTGTGACTGTGCCACTGTACTCCATACTGGGAGACAGTGAGAGCCTGACAGTAAGACAGTAAGAGGGAGAAAGAGAGAAGGGGGGGGGAGGGAGGGAAGGAGAGGGAGAGAGAGAGAAAGGCAAGAAAGAAGGAAGGAGGGAGGGAGGGAGGAGAAAGAGAAAAATCCTGAGTTCAGTTGTTTTGAAAATACATGTAGAATGGTTTCCCCAAGCAGGGTGGCGGTAACTGTGTACTTGTGTGATCTCTGGTCTGTTATATGACTTGAGTGGAAAGTGATAGACACTTTGAATTGCAAGCTCTGTTGTGCTCCTTACTTTGTACTGGGCAAGACATCCCCCCCACCCCAAACCCCAGGATGTGTTTTCTATTCAAAATGAGTGCTTCCAGTTAGATGGCCAACCACATTTTCTTTTGAGGGAAATAAAACCATGTGAGGGCACCTCATTTCGCGTGACTGTTCCCAGGTGCTGTTTTACAAGGCTGGCACACACAGCCCACGTGCAAGAAGCCGGTTTTGGTTAGCACCCAGTCATAGTGGGGGGATAATTGGCACACTTACTCTGCGCACACCTCTGCTCACCACTCCACACATAATCCTGCTCGCCACCGCTGGGTTCCTACACATTTCTGGATTGCTCTGACCCTGATGAAAGGAAAAGTTGCTAACAGATATGAGTGAGCAGGTTTGTATAAAAGAATGCCTGTGAGCCAGCTGGCCCTGTGTTTGTTCACGGCAACAGGGTCGGGGACCTTGCATGGTCCTAATAAATAGAATCAACTGACTTCATATGTATTTTGGCACTAATCTATGGCCTATGGCATCATTTCCTGGGGTTTAGTACAATATTAATAAAAGAGGTTATTCCAGATTAGGTATAAATCAATGCTGTATTATAAAACAGTTTTAATTTTTTGCTAAAAAAAAAATGAAATGAGATTACTGTTGTTTATGGCATTGCCCTGGATGTCTATATAACCAGTTTGAGGTCTGATTTATTTTTAAGTTCCTTATTATTTTTAAGTTCCTTATTGGTTTATGTTTATTATTTTTAAAATAATCTTTTTTCCCTAGAAGTATGAAGTAGAATATAATATATGCCATACAGGGTTAGCCTTTGGCTTTGAAGCACACTGAATTTATTACATTTGTTTGTGCAACCTCTCTTAATCTATTGTGACAACACATTAGACTCTGATTTAAATTAAGGCAAATTGCAAAATAATTAGAAGTGTTTTCCTTTATTTTTTCTCTTCCCTCTCTGACCTAACTGCCATCAGATAATCTGGAAATAAATAAGACACTTTGGGGAATTTACTCTTCTTTCCATTAAGGATTATCTCTGGGAAAATAAAACAAATTTTCATTAAGGTCTTTGTTTATTTTTCATTGTATAATAGACTTCTATCTCTAAGATAGATAAAAATAATATTTTTTACCAGTATTTTAAAATTTGGTTCCCCAGTTGTGTTCTATACTGTCTTCCTGTATGTTGAGATAGAGAAGATGTATCAGATGAAACAACTTTATATTATATAGCAGAATGTCAACAACAGCAATGACCAAAAAACAGTGAAATAAGTTGTTCTTTTTTCTTGAATATGTCAAGAATCGACATTAGCATTGAAAATGCTCATTTCTATTGTTTTCCTGGCTTCAAAATTCAGACTCTAAATTTAATGATCATGTTTACGATTTATTGTTAAATGATCTATCTAAGTTAGGCTTAAAAATGAAACTAGTGATAAAGGCCATTCTGGAGAAGCAAGTGCCTAGAGCCTGGTCCCCAAACTACATGTTTCTCCTTATTTCCCAGTTCCTGGCCATCATTCAGCTACCGCGCCGGTCCTGTGCACCAGATTCTGCTCAGAGAAGCAGTCTTTCATGTTGCTGTAAAAGAATGCATAATCAGTGTCAAACCCAAACCTCTTGTAATTTGCTCCGGGAATTAAGTGACGTAAGATTTCTTTCCCCAGGACACGGACTATAAATATTATCACTTTATTATTTCAAGTAGACTGAGGCTTTAGGAAAAAGTATACACAAAGTGATTTGAGTTCCTCTGGGTATATTCCAGGAGAGAGATTGCAAGGCCATATGGGTGATCAATTTTTAGATCTTTTAAGAATTGCCACACTGTTTTTACAAAAGATAGCTGCACACGCATGTTTTTTGTAGCACTATTCACAATAGAAAAAAAACACAGAACCCACCGTGCTGCCCAGGGAAAGAAGACTGGATAAAAAATGTGGTGCATATACACGGTGGAATATCGTGCAGCCATAAAGAAGGATAAAAATATGTACTTTGCAGCAACTTGGGTGGACTTAGAGTCTATAACACCAAGTGATGTATCACAGAAACAAAGAACCGAGTATCACCTGTTCTTGCTCATAAGTGGACTTTGAACAACTATCCTAATATTATAAGAAAGAGATTGGCAGTAGTGGGAAACTGCCAGGATTGGTAGTAGTGAGAAACTGCCACAGAGGAGGCACATTTCATCAACAAGGATACCTGCATAATGAACATTTGTATATCTAACCTTAAATTGTACCCCAAATATTTAAAATAAAGATTTTTAAAAAATAAACTAAAAAAATTATAAAATAATACAAAAAAGAGAGAGAAAAGAGTACACACACATGGGCACACATACATACATATACACACATATAATCTCCAAATACACTAAGGAATAAAGTGAAATTTTTATCAGTATATTTTTCACAATAAAATGTTTTATACATATTTATCAAATTTCACATTAAAGGAAAATAAAATGTAACTGTGCTTCAGACACCTTTTAATGATTCATAATGGCTGATGATAGAAGAAATAGATGGCAAATGAGTCAATTTCTCTGCATACATGGATATGTGGCATAGGCTAAAAAGGAAAAGAGAACTATTCTGTTCTATTTATTTTGGTAAATATGGATATTTACCGTAGAGCTCACTTCACCATAATCATCTGATTCAAACAATTATCTGGCCAGGCTCGGTGGCTCAGCCTGTCATCCCAGCACTTTGGGAGGCCGAGGTGAGAGGATTGCCTGAGCCCGCGGGTTTGAGACCAGCCCGGGCAACTTGGGGAGACCTCATCTCTACAATAAACAACAGCAACAAAAATTAGCTGGGTGTGGTAGTGCGCGTCTGTAGTTCCGACTACTTGGAACTACAGACGCGGAAGGATCACCGGAGTCCAGCAGGTCGAGGCTGGGGTGGCTGTGAGCATGCCACTGCACTCCAGCCTGGGCGACAGAGTAAGACTCCAACTCAAAAACAGGGAAAATCCATGATATAACTGAATGGATCACTTATGATAGAAACAGTATCATCATATAAAACGCCACTCAATCCACATTAATTATTTAAACATTAATGTATCAACAATCATTTAGTTATTACACACCATAAGTCTGCAAACTGAGAAAGTGAGAGTTTATAAAATGTAGAAAAATGGACCATCATTTTTCTTGTGTTGATGAGTCTAACTCAAAAAGTATTATTTCCCCCTAAAAAATCCTGAGTATATGGGCAGAAGGAAAAGACAAGATAACAATAAAACATGGTCTGTGGCTTAAATTAAAAATGTCCAGACGGTGGCATAGCAAAGCTCAGAGCTACACGCTGAAACACATTTTGGAAACTCCTTAAAAGCACATTAGGGATGATGATAGCAGAACACTAAGTTCCTAGAGTTCCTCTGTTTAATTAACTTGTCTTAATTTAGAATGTATGTGCACAACATAAGGTAAAATGCATTCCTGAAACATAAACACATTCAGAGTTCATTGAATTTTATTCCTGGCTTCCTGAACCAAACGATGAATGTAATTTTGTCTGTGATAATAAGCTTAGTGAAAAAAATAGTTATATTTTTATTCAAAGGCTGTCCTTTTCTCAGTTATCTTTCAAGACTTACATATTTAAGTACTCAAGGATAAGAGGGATATGAATATTTACATAAAAATGAAGTCGTTTGGAAAATAGGTGAGAAATACATACCGGCTTTAATTTTCACTTTTCTCATTTTTATTTGTACTCTTGAAAGAGGTTTTATTTCCCCTTTTAAATAATTTATCTCCAGAATTTTGTCATTCTCTTTTTGAATATTGGATCGTACATTATCACTATTTTTTTCTGTGGCAGCCATTGAGACAAAAACACCTTTCACAGAGAGCAGTCATCATGTTAACATCAACTATCATATATGGGGTATTTTTTTTATGGGGAAATTAATATGACCAAGGATACCTAGTATAAATATTAATATTTTTCCTACATAAACATAAATTGAAATATAATAGAAAACGATGTTACAAAGTGATATTTTCTATTTCCTTGATTGTTAGAAGATTCTTTTCTTCCTTTCTCATAGAAAGTGTCAAGAAAAAAATAGCTATAAATTATGATGTTTGTATTTTGAAACATACAAACATAATAACAGGTGCTTCAGCCTGTAGTCCCATCACTTTGGGAGGCCGAGGAGAGTTGATTGCCTGAGCCCACGGGTTCGAGACCCACCTGGACAACTTGGCAAGACCTCATCTCTACAATACATAAATAAAAAAATAGCTGGGCGTGGTAGTGCATGCCTGTAATTCCAGCTACTTGGAAGGCTGAGGCAGAAGGATTGCTGGAGCCCAGCAGGTCGAGGCTGCAGTGGCTGGAATCATGCTACTCCATTCCAGCCTGGGCAACAGAGTGAGACACCAACACAAAAAAAGAAAGAAAGAAAGAAAGAAAGAAAGAAAGAAAGAAAGAAAGAAAGAAAGAAAGAAAGAAAGAAAGAAAGAAAGAAAGAAAGAAAGAAAATATTATACTATGTTACTAAGTATATGCAGTTTTATTATACAACAAATTATTGTTCAGCAATTTTATCATTCAAAATTCTTATAGGAATAAAACTTATGATAGTGATAAACTCTTGAGGATTTGAAACCTAGGAGAGTTCATATCTGGAATCTAAGTCAAGTTTTGGGCTTTAAATTAGCACATCCATAATTAGGTATTGTTAGTTCTATGGTGTAGATTAGGAGAAGGAGGGGTTCCTCCAAATGGATGTTTTCCACAGAGGTCCTTAGCACCATTAACCTTCATAGGAGATAGGGTTTCCACCAACCTATTCAATCTCCAAGTCCTTGAAGGCAATTCCATAGCTAGTTTGCTTAGAACAGACCTCAGCCTTCAATGCTTGTTTTTGGACAAACCACCCTAAATACACCCAATCTCTTTTTTTTTTTTTGAGTTGGAGTCTCACTCTGTCACCCAGACTGGGTGACAGACCGCTCCCAGTCACCGCAGCCCCCACCTGCTGGGCTCTGGCGATCCTTCCGACTCAGCCTTCCGAGTAGACGGAATTACAGGCACGCGCTACCACGCCCGGCTGATTTTTTTATTTATTGTAGAGATGAGGTCTCGCTGCCCAGGCGGGTCTCGAACACGCAGGCTCAGGCAATCCACTCACTTCAGCCTCCCAAAGGCATGGGATTACAGGCTGAGTCACCAAGCCCGGTTCAATACACCCATCTCTTCAAACTTCTTTAATACTGAACATGCCCCCAGTGAGAGAAACCTCTGACTTTGTTTCCTGTGTTTCATTATTCTGGTTTTTTTTTTTCCATTTTTCCAATGTTCGTTCTTATTTATTAGTTGAATTATTTTCAAGATCTCAACAAAAGCCTTTATTTATCACTTGCTACATCTGTCTTTTTTCTTCCAGCTTTACATATTTTAGAATGGTATAATATAAGCAGAAGTTGTATTTACTTTATCAATGTGTTTCATTTATCCACTATTAACAGTTTATATATTTTCTAACATTTGTTCTCTTTATTATGTAATTCTGATTTAATATTGCCATATTTTATTTTATTCTTCCTATTTCTGACCTTGTCTCACATAGTTTTTGTTTGTTTGTTTTTTATTTAATTATAAATATGTGGGGTACAATTCAGGGTTAGATATGCAAAAGATGATTACGCAGATACCCTTGTAGATGAGGTATGCCCTCCCTCCCCTAGCAGTTTCCCTCAACTGCCAATCCCATACTCCCTTCCCTGGTAGTTTCTCACTAAGGATTCCCAGTTTGCCAATCTCTTTCTCATAGTATTATAATAATTGTTAAAGTTCTGCTTATGTGTGAAAACATATGGTACTCTGTTCTTTGTTTCTATGATAGATCACTGAGTATAATCAACTCTAAATGCATCCAAGTTGCTGCAAAGTCCATATGTTTGTCCTTCTTTATGGCTGCATAATATTACATTGTGTATAAGTACCACATTTTTTTTTTTATCCAGTCCAGCTTCAATGGGCAACATGGTTGGTTCCATGTTTTTGCTATTGTGAATGGAGCTGCAACAAACATACATGTGCAGGTATCTTTTTTGTAGAATGATTTAAGTTACTCCAGGTATATTCTCAATAGAGGAATTGTTGGGTCATAAGGAAGGTCAATTTCTTTTTCTTTCAGAAAAAGAATAGCAGGTTAGAGGCTGGTGTTAGAAGCTGGTATTATATCTGGGAGCTGCCCAAGGGAATTTCCACATCCAAAATCTGGGAGGCTTACACATCTTCTATGTACTTTGGGTTGGTGGGCTCTTCTTTTTCTAGTTTCTTAACATTAAAAAATAGATCGTTGATTTGTGATCTTTCTTTTTCAATATGAGTGAACATTCATAAGTATCAATTTCTCTCTGATCACTTCACTTGCTACATTCTACATATTTGTTGCTTTATTTTTTGGTTTTGTTCACTTCGAATTATTTTTCTAGTTTCCCATTTATAATTTTTGTCTTTGGCCCATTGTGTTTAAAAGTATTTAGCTTAACTTCCTTATATTTGTGAATTTTCTAAATTTCCTTTTATTACTGATTTTGAATTATATTCCATTATGGTGAATAAAGCACTTTGTATAACTTAAGTATTTATATACTTATTAAGTTTGTTTTATGGTGAATATTTCATCTACACTTCAAGAAAATATGTATCCTGTTGTTGGGTGGAGTGTTCTAAAGCTGTCAGTGAGGTCAAGTTGGTTTTTAGTGTTGTTCAAGCCTCTTAGGATCTTTTTACATTTCTTTATTTATTGTTCTTCCCTTCACTCAGACTGGATAATGTCAATTGACCTATGTACATGGTGACTGATTTGTTCTTCTGGCTGATCAAATCTGCTATTATACAAAGTAATGCAATTTTCATTTTATTTATTGTACTATTTACTCCACAATTTCTATTTGGTTCTTTTACACAACTTTTTATCTCCTTGTTGATATTCTCTATCCTTGTGCCTCTTTTGAGTACTTTAGATAAGGTTTTCTTTAGTTCCTTTAACAAACTTAAGGTAGTGATTTAAATTGTTTGTGCACTGGGCCTCAAGAAATATTCATACTATTTGCTTTTCTTTTCCAGCTGGAATCACTATCTTGTATTTTCACAAGCCTTGTAAGTTTTTGTTGAAGACTGGACATTTTAAATATTAGGTACAATACAATTCTCCTTTCTGCCAAGGGTTTTACAGTTGTTTCTTTGATACATTTTCTGTACTAATTTTGCCCGTCTGTTTTCTTTTTCATGTGGGGTCATGGACTCTTTAGTCTATTATCTATGTGGCCATCTAGTGATTGAATAGATACTTCCTTTTAATGACTAATACAAAACAATCTCCCAGTCATTTTTGCAGGAGAGCTGATTATGGTGTGTTAAAGCACACCATCAACACTCAGTCACCTAGTTTACAACTCTGCCTAGCCTTCACTACTTACTAGGACAGAGCTTTGCTACTAACAAGATATGAGGATTTAGTCTTCTCAGGTCCCTTCTGAGCATTTATGCAGCATGAGAATGTGTGTGGTCTCCTGGAGTGCAAGGAATATGTTAGAATTTTCCAAAGTATTTATTCTCCAAAGCCTCTCCTTTTCAGTTTCTCCCCAGAAGCTTTTTGTTTAGTCTATTATTTATTCAATTATTAAGCATGGCTTCAGGCAACAGTGATTAAATCATTTCCCTCTATCAGTTTTGAACCAATGCCTAAAGGTAAAACTAGCACTGGGCAAGTTCTGAGTTAGGTGTGATAAAGAAGATAATTTTTTTTTTTTTTTGAGGCAGTTTTCTAGATAACCACTAGCAGGTCAAAATAAATGCATACAATTCTTTGCAAATGAGATTAGTTCTGCTCCCTCCAATATCTGTACTGAAATCCAGGCTGCCATTTTGAGGGCTACCACTAAAATGGGATAGGGACGTGAGACTGGAGTAAATCAAAATGGCATAAAGCTCTCTGTTCTTCCTGAGATTCAAGCACCTTTTTTGAGTGAACAATCTGTTGCTGCAAGCCTTTGGATAGTGTTCAGAGTTCTGAAGAAGTTGATTCTCACAATTTTTGCCAGCTTTTTCAGCATTTTGTTGAAGGGGAAGCCCTTTAGAATTCCTTCGTCCACCATTTTGACTGCCTTATAGGAACTGAACCATCCACTTCTTTACTGACCTTACTGTTAATCTCAATAGGAAACAAAGAAGTGAAGAAACATAATTTGTGCAAACTTGAAAACATAAAATCCAGATGTGTACATATGATTATGAATACTTCTTTCCTTAATTCTGATTAGTAAATATACTTATATTATTAACAGAAATACATTATATTGAGTCTTTTTTCAATATAATGACTCACTATAGAGACACGATGCCTATGTTAAACACGAAATTAAAAATTATAGGAGGAGTTTAAGGAGAAGAATGTTCTAGATAGAAGGAACAGCTTGTGTAAGCTCTCAAAAGCATATAGAAATCTCATTGAAGAATTATAATTAATTCATATTTCCAGAGTTGTTTTTCTTAATCTCTGTGAAGTGTTCTTCAATAGTACCACAACAAAACAAATATTTGAGCTATATAAAAAAAAAAAAAACTCTCTCATTTTCTATCACAATAATTCTGAGAAAACCAAGGAGTGTCTATTTGAGTTTTGGGGATTCATGCATCAAAGTGACAGAGTGGAAAGTTAGAAAATAATGCTATACTCCCTAGGGCCGGCCTCCAGCTCAGGGCCAGATGGCCATTGCTCTCTCCCCTGTAAGCAATTGGAGCACTTTTGACCACAGCTGTGCTATGGAGGGAAATGTTCAGTGAGTGGATGTGTGAAATGAAAACCTAAAGAAAGCTTCCTTCAGCAAGTTTAGACAAGCCCTATCTTTGCTGGGTGAGCTAAAAATGAAAGGAAAGGAAAAGAACGCGGTCTGGGACTCCTCTAGCAATGGCATGTATGCAAGCTTATTTTCTGTTGTCAGTGCCACAACTAAGTGACATACACACAAATACAAGGAACTGTCAAGAAATGACTGTACAAGCCGGGCTCGGTGGCCCAGCCTGTCATCCCGCGCCTTTGGGAGGCTGAGGTGAGTGGATGGCCTGAGCCCGCGGGTTCGAGACCCGCCTGGGCAGCGAGACCTCATCGCTACCATAAATCAAAAAATCAGCCGGGCGTGGTGGCGCATGCCTGTAATCCCGGCTACTCGGAAGGCTGAGGCGGGAGGATGGCCGGAGCCCAGCAGGTCGAGGCTGCGGTGGCCGGGAGCGGCCACTGCACTCCAGTCTGGGTGACCGGGTGAGACTCC